>NC_056734.1:610829176-610834176 GCF_019279795.1 Protopterus annectens | reverse complement strand
GCTAGCCTTGTAAATGCATGTGAACCTATAATGAAAGTACCATTGCTGCTTAGAACTGGAGAGATTATTATTTAACAAGGACATTGTTTTAGAAAACATATCAGTGTTTTGAGGGACTAACATATCTCCATGAAACTGTACTGCACTGACTCCTGTATAGAAATGAGTGTATCAATGTTGCCTGCATATCTTGAAAAATGAAACATTATGGCAACATCATGCAGAGATCATTGCAAAAAAGAGAAGACTTAACAGTCAAATCCTTTGTGCTGCATGTGTCTAATACCTGGCCCACGACATCCATTTAAATAGATGTATCACTCCCATGCAATCACTTCTATCAGCTTCCATTGATTGTTTTGCTTGGTTAGAATAGCACTGTTCAAGGTTATGCCATTGAGTCTTTACTTAAAGATATGCATATTGTGCAGCTTAAGGGAATTTGTTAACTTATAGCATCCAGAAGTCTGCACATCATAGTCCATATTTCCTCATTCTTTTGGTTAAGCTTTACTATTAGGCTCCTGTAGCTGATGGAGAAGGAAAAAAAAACAGCAAAGGTAAACTTCACAGATACATTTTTTAGTCCCATCAAGCAGCCAGTGCCTTAACAGAGGAGATTGTAGAACTTACTGTAAAGTCACACTGTTTGAAACAGGTCTGTTTTGTTAGCAAACTGTGAACAATAAAAGGATTTTGTGCATCAAATGTATGCCTACACTGGATGATCTGGTGCTACTTCTATGCTCCTATTTTATGTCCACAGTGCAGACCATCTTAGCCATCAGTGGACTGGGAAGGGAAAAAGGAAAGTCAGAATGGAGGTAGCAGACAACAGCATCACATATACTGTTCTACATACCATGGCATTGTATTAAGCCTTAGCCCACAGTGTGGTGATGTTTACTGTAAAGTTGGGCAGGCAGTGAGACTTGGTCTTTAAAGATATGACTGCACTGGGACCTAGTGTAGTCCTGTCTTTCTGGTCATCCTGCATACCCACTGCAGCAATGACTGCATGCCCAAGCTTCCAACATGGTTTAAAGGATGATTCTTTCTAAAGTACTACAGTTCCTCCTCACCTTGATAGACACACCCATTCTCTCTACCTCTCCATCATTTACCCAGGTCACCAATCAATTCCATAGTCAGGGTTTTAATTCTCTTGGCCAAAGAAGATTTATTTTTAAAAAGTCTGCGTACAACATTTCCCTGTGCTATGAAAAATACTGGTGATTTAGCCAGTTCCATTGCAAAGTGGGTTAAATCTCTGAGTAGGTTATAGGCCACCTGAGTTTGAATAATGGCTCCAGTGCATGTAGAAGCTTTCAGAGGAGGGTGGCAGTGAGGGGCAGCTGTTGGTTCACCCAACCTCGGAGGATGGTGATTTCTAGGTTCCAAAAAAATAAGTAAAATAATTGGCAACCAACATTCATATCAGAGAAACCTTGCTATACATGTTTTATTCCAAGGAAGAAAACAGATTCTGGAAATAAGTACGCCTTATAGTGAGGCATCAGCACGAATAATATCAGTTTACCAGCACAGAAAAGGGTATTCAAATAGCAAAAGATTTCATATGCTCCTTCATTACTTTTATGAGCTATCCTAATTCAGCAGAACATACTACACTGTCTTTACAGTACAAGTGTTGAGTCGGTCTTCTAATTCAAAAAGCAGGTTATATGGAACAATACAATGACCCCCACTATTTACTGAAGGACAAAGCCAGACTACTTTACGAAACACCATTTTTCTGTCTTATGTTTAAAATTCACAGTTCTTCAAATGAGACATTTACCAATTAAAGAGAAGTGCACCTCTGGAAGTGAGTGGATATATTTTTATCACAGCAGTGACACATGACACTGAATTAACAAATCAGTAAAACCAAATGAAATGGCACTTGGCAGTTGGCCATAGACATGGTTGGTGGACTATCCATCCATTCACTACCTGCTTTTCCCATTTTTTCACGTAGTGCTGAGGTGTCGTATAACAGTGGCTATCATGTAGAGCCAGTGATCTCACCTCAGGTTGTTCTTCTGTACCACATACATGCCCACACTTACATCCAATTTACAGTGTCCTATCCACCTACATGTCTTTGTAATGTGTGAGGAAACAAGAGAATATATCCTGTTAATGACCTGTTCCATATAGCACAGTGGTACAAATAAAATGTACGTTTTGGATTTCAGAATTCTAACCTAGAATTAGTTGATAATATAGTATTGTTTACCTGTGTTATCTCTCCATAGTTATGCACATACTTAAAGTGTTTAGTAGGTAGACATGTCAGTATTCTCTGTTACTAGAAATGTGTATAGACCTTAGTCTATATATGTAAAACTGATGTATTACGAACTCTGCATGTATTACACTGTATCTATTTGTTACTTCTCTGGTGTAATGTTTTGGTATTTTGTACAATTGTCCTGTTTAAATGTGGAGCTTTTTTCCAGGGCCTCTGCTGAAAAAGGAACTATATCCAGTCGGACCTTCCGGAAACAAACGTAAGATAAATAAATAAGTAAATAAATAAATAATTGTCATAATGCAGTTTTTTTAATTCATTGAAATTTAACACATTCTGTCAGATTTCACGATGATGACATTCAATGCCTTTATCAGCAATGTATACTTGAATATGACCAGAAATTTGGCTGAAGTCAGTCTTAATCAACATTAACTTTCTTGGGTGGTGTAAGCCAGGGAACCTTGTTGGCTAGGCTTACTTAGGCCCTTGGGCCGATAGCCTAGTACCTACCTATGAACCTATGAGCCTATGAGCATGAACATGACATTAAAGTGTGAAGCTGCAGAAACAAAAGAATTTTTTGAAAAAAAAAAAACTTTCAAGGCTTCATTTGTTAAAGCAACATCAGAATGCACATTTCTCTATTATGTTTTTTTTAATAATTTTATAAGTTTATTATTTTCTCCATAACATTTTCTGTGATAACATTCATTTTTAGTATTACAGTCTTCTTTCTTTATATAACACATTATTTATGCTAAAAGAATAACATTTTAAACTTAAAATAATATCTAAAATACTGGATGAAATAAATGATCAATAGCACATAATGCAGATTATTAATACTATCTGGTATAAATCACAGTTACAGAAGCAGAATAAAATCTGTTGCACTGCTTTACTGCAAAGCTTTGAGATGATACTTAAACGCACATTGAAGGTTTTTCAAATTATTTAAATGGAATAGATAATGAAAGTGGGGGTAGCAATTCTTCTTCCAACTGGCCACAATGTGATGAGTCTTTAAGGACGATGATACAGCACTCTGCATCTTTTCTAATATATGGTTGCATACAAAACTAAAAAGAACATTAAGAAATCTATTTTATGCATCCTAATATGAGAACCAATTGTTTCCTGGAAGATAAAAAGTAAATGATAAGGTTTTGTTTCACAATAACAGCCATGTGCACATGCTGGAATCAGTGCCAACATACTACACTGTAATGACAGCCTTTTAAAATACACATACCATTGGTCTTGTTAGCTGGTAATCTTTATTTTCACCACAAAGCAACAGTACTACCAGGGGCATGGAGAAATCCTTCGATCAAGGCTGGTACCACACATGCATACAGGCCAGGATAATATGCTATTCACTTATCTTTTAGCCATGTAACAGCCCAGTACAATGTTTATTTATGTATTTGGAACTGGGGTGCTACAAATAAATCAAGGGGTATTGTTTTAATCCTGTTTTGTGAAGTTACATATTTTCTGCATAATGACATTATGTTTCAGTTTTATGGGGATGTAATGTCATACAAGCTGCCACCTTTCAGTACACTAAAACTTGAATTTGTGCATACATACATCTTCCCTAAAACAAATCATGAAAGAATGCCATCATTTAATGAGATGTTGTACACATGCTGAGAATACTATACATACTGAGGAAAAAAAATTCAGAAATATACTGTTAAGGAGTATCGGGATCATATCCACAAAGGTAGGCAAAAGGGAAGACTCCATGGCCCAAGCAGTTTTTATCTGACATCTAAATGTGTTTCAAGATGTTTTAGTTCTCAAATTACTGCTTTCCAAAATGTACTAAATAAATGGAATATGGCTGCTCTGCCTTCCAATTTTCCTTAACACATTATTGTTGTTCTTCTGTCACAGAATCCCTATGCAGCATGTTAAAGGACCCAAGGCAGTCCTTTGGATTTTTAAGTTGTATTGTTTTACTGAAATTCATAAAGCAGAACCAGAGTGAGGCAGAATTAGCAGATGCGCCCAAGTAATGAAAGAGCTTATCAAAAAGAACAAAAAGCTTATTCTTCATATTTGCAGCATAGCAGCAGATTCCATCAGAATGTAGGTACTTTAATAATATGTATCCATAAGTGCTGTGTCATACTTTATGTGTTACAGCTGATCGTCCAAGCATATGCCATTCATTTCTTTCCTATATTATTTTCCCACTTATACTCTCCTAAGCTCCCATTCTGAAGACCAAGATTTCCCATTAAAATATTAACTCAGTATTCACTCAGCCATCATCAGATGCAAACTCTTGAGAAAGATCATCAGAAAGGCTGGTTTTGTGAATACGTCCATCACTCTTCATGCTATTAAATGTCTTTTTAAAGGCCTCCTTCATGGTATGGGCAAGCCTTTTGGCTTCAAGCTTGGTCTCACATTCCACAGCATGGCAGTCCATCTGGTAAGTCAGGTCATCATTGATTTCACGATAAATCCAAGCAAAGATGTTTGGGTTAATTTCATGATCGGCAGTGCAATAGGCAATACGGGCTACGTGGAATGTATCCATGTGAACAGTGGCCTCACCTTTAACATCTAGGTGGCGAAGGCGGACCTGAAAAGGGTGTATCTCTAACATTCCATGTGCAGGTGTGCTGTCCTTTTGGGTTAATTCATGCTTCTCCCATAATTCATTCACAGGTTTTTCTGTGCATCCGGACAGAAACTGTAATCCTGTTATTGAAACCTTTCCCAA
>NC_056734.1:610716676-610824176 GCF_019279795.1 Protopterus annectens | reverse complement strand
GAGTGCTGGTTGACATGCTTGTGAGAAAAGATACACTTACCTATCGTGGTCCAAGTAAGATTAAAATAAGATTATCAGAAGTTGACTGCAACCTTAACTTTGAACATCAGGCATTTACTGTAGTAAGGAAAGCTTTTCACGTAGCCCACTTGATTACTAAATGTATCATCTTGAGAGTAAAAGAGGTTATAACCCCCGTGTACTCAGCACTTATATGGCCCATAATTGAGTATAATGCCCCACCCATTTGGCATATACCATATGAAGCACCTGCAACAATTAGAGAGACCTCAGTGGTATCAAACAAAGAAGATCAAGGGGCTCCAGCATGCCTTACATGGACCAACTAAAGTCCCTCTCCCTACACTCAGTGCTGTATAGACTTCTTACGGGAGACTTATGCCTGGCCTATAGAGCAATCCAAGACCTACACCTAATGAACTTACTGCATATCCATAAATCAAATGGGTCTAGGTCCACCCATTCCAGGGACGTAAATATGGCCTTCGACTTAATTAGGGTATGCTGGAGGGACAGATTTATCTCACAGCGACTGCCATGTCTTTGGAACAGGCCACAAATTCATGTGAAACAAAGCACCTCTATGACACAGTTCAAGAGGAACCTGGACAAGTGGATAGGGCAACGTAAATTCTTACTTGGGATAGCGCCCACAACCCTCCTCGGCATGGGCAATAATCATTAAATACAATCTTGCGTATTGACTAGCACCTCTATGATATTACATTGGGTTGAAATGTCTAGGCTTAAAATGACCTCCGGATCAATAGCCTAGTAATCTTCTAAGAACCTATGATCCTATATGTGGTTGATTATCCACATCAGTTCTCATCTGGGGTGTTTTCTATGTGGAGTTTCCAGATTATTTGTGTGTGTGTGTGTGTGTGTGTGTGTGTGTGTGTGTGTGTGTGTGTGTGTGTGTGTGTGTGTGTGTGTCTGTGTGTGTGTGTGTGCCTGTGTTTAGCACTCTGTACAGGATTAGCTTCTTTGCCTTGAACAAACCTAGGATGGAGATTCTCCAGCTGTCCTGCAGCTGTGAACAGGATTATGCAGTTAATCAAAGAATGACTGAAAAAATTGACTAAATGTCACAGCTTAGCTCTGAACTCAGTAATACTCAGATTGCCACATGGGAATAGAAATCTTTCTTATTTACTATTTTTAATGGTTAAGTATGTTGACCCAGAAAAACATCTTTGACATATCATTAATGCCACTATGAGTGACAGATACACAATAATAAATAAAGGACACAATAAATTAATGAAAGAAGTTGGGCAACCTAAAATTAAATGGGATAAATACATGTCACAAGGTAATGAAATTAATCATATGATGGCACACAGGGGAAAAATAGCAATACCTATATGTGTGTGTATTTGTGTGTGTGTGTGTGTGTGTGTGTGTGTGTGTGTGTGTGTGTGTGTGTGTGTGTGTGTGTGTGTGTGTGTGTGTGTGTGTGTGTATGTTTTTTCCTGTTATATGAGTACAGAATACAGTCATATCTTGTCTTGACAAAAAGTGAATTCACACAGCTGACAGACCTTTAACTGTAACAGTGCTGTGTACAAAGAAACACAAAATAGTTAAGCTCTACACTAATACACTTAAAGTAACTACAGAGAATGGAATCAAGTGGTCAATATGAACTCTTAGTATCTCTAATGGGAGTAGGTTGATTCTAAACATAAACCTGAAACTTTAAAAGGTTAACCTTCCTGTCATTAACAATAAGCATAATTGCTGATCTGCTCAACATTCCAGCCTCACATCACTATAAACTGAAAATAATTAGCCTTAGTAATATCAAAGTTACTAACATACAGTGTTGACTGTTGTTGAATGAGTCATTTTATTAAAAAATGGAGAAAAGGAGTGAGCAGCTATTTTATTTACAAAATTCCCCTTTAATATGTACCTATAGGCTCAAGTCAAATCAGTCCACAAATTTGGTTGCAGATCCTGAAGTTAAACTGGTTGTTGTTGTGTCGTTCGGCTTTTCCCGGTTAGGGGGTGCCACAGCGGAACTCCGGTCCGCTAATGAGTGGTAGTTGATTTTTATGTGCTGAGTTACCAGCCCTAACGCACAACCTTCAACGAAGGTACGCCAATTCACGCATGTCTCCACACAGAAGATGCTCTAGCTGAGAATCGAACCGGACAGTGTCTTACTGTGAGGCGACAATGCTAAAATCAAAGCAGAACAAATCGGAAGCAAACAAGCTGGTTCAAATAAGAACAAACTGTTAAAACAAACTAGATAAAGAACCAGCTAAGTAACACTGGTGTAAAAACCTCTTTAATAAACAATTATATACAAAGACTGGATAAAAACAATAAAAAAGAAAGACAAGAGCTTTCACACCTGCTCTGGGTGCTTCATCAGATATAATAAAACATCAATAAAAGCATATTTAAACACCATAAAAATGAATGTCTCAGACTCCGTGACTTCAAAGCAGGTCTTAAAGTGATATGCTCTTCAGACCTGTACTCCTAGGTGCTTGCAGCAACATTATCCATTTAGTTTCTAGGCACTCTGTGAGAGTCCTTATGTCACCTCTGCTTAATTAACAGCATATAACTCAAGAGCCAAAAACTTAAACATATGTGTATTACCTGCACTGACCACATGTTTACCTAATGCATTTCTAACTTCACCTCCATTAATACTAAAGAAATGTTCTCTAATCCAATCTTTAAAACAATGATTAGTTTTCCCAACATAATAGCATTGACATATCTCGCAGACCGCTAAGGAGACAACATCCTTAGTGCTGCAGTCAGCATACAAATTAAACTCAAACACATGTCCAGTATCGTGATGTACAAAATAATTCTCTTCTTTGATATACCTACAAACATTGCAAGCCTTACAGGGGAAAGGCGCCTACCCTATCAGATATTTTAACCCTCCTTCTTGTATCCATACTCAAAGGCTTATAACAAAGCATCTTCTTCACAGAGGTGCTTTTCTTAAACAAAAAGTCTGGCTGCTTATCAAGGGCATCCTGGCACTTCTCATCAGACATAAGCAGTCGCCAATGCTTCCTAATCATGTTACACACAAGGTGAACATTACTAGAATATATTAAACACATTCTTAACCAAACACCCACACTATCCTTATTATCCAAAATGTCATTTATGTTTTATTAGATCTGATGAAGCACCCAGAGCAGGTGCGAAAGTGCTCATCTCTCTTTTTATTTATTTTCCAGTCTTTGCATATAACAACCTGTTTATTAGAGGTTTTTACACCAGTGCCACTTAGTTGGCTCTTTATCAGTTTGTTTAATAGATCTTAAAATATACCCATAAGATACGCAAGGATACCGAAAGCATATTATAGTAGAAAAAATACAAAGTTTAGCAAAGCATGACGTATGGAAATGAGAAATTATTTCAATAATGACCTTCCTTCAGAAGTATACAACTAAATAAAGCAGGGACCAGGTGACACAATTGTAACATAAACCCCACTTTTCTGTACCCTGTTGTGACTGAGAAATACATAATGTTTGGCAAAATATATAGCTGGGCTGTTATACTGAAATAATAGCTCTACATATGATCACCCTGACAGCTTTCATGCCACCATTTTCATAGCAGCACTTATCAGTTTATCTAAATCAAATCAGAGAATCTGCCCTTTAAATCCCCTGAATAGTAAACAGTTAACCACTGCAGACAAAATAAAGTATCAGCCCCAGAGAAAGCATGAAAGCTTAAATTAAGTTCTCAAGCCACCGATTTCATCTACAGCAGACAAAAAGAATATCTCTCTGGTTCATACTAAGCTACTCTGTTTTTAAAAGGTGTTGCTACCCTGACACTGGGAGTATCTGTCCAAAATTTCCTACAAGGTTGGTGTTAGATCCAGACTCAACAGCAGACTGTGCCATTGAATCTTAGTAATACTGTTAATTTTCCTAACAAATACAATGTCTGTTTCTACATTACGTTTGAAGATAATTGAGTAAATTACATGTTTTGTATTATGCTCTGCTGTGAAAAAATCAAAACCCATTTCCATAATTACCTGCTGCAAAAGAGCAAGCAATGTTTAGTTCAAGCAAGTAAATACTCACACTGTGAAATGTTTATCTGCAACTATTCACTTCACTAGCTTTTTACATGAATAGCAATTAAATGTGCACATCCAATTATTTACTGATGGGGTTATTTGTCTATTTATACAGTATCTTAAAACAGATTTATAATAGACATTGTCACAGTTTCTAGGTTAAAAAGAGTACACTCAGGAAACAGAAAAATCAGCAATTCTGAATGGAATTCTGGCAAAGCTGGTGGTCTGTAGTTGAAATGGCATGAAACAGAAGTACTAACATTCATACAAATAACTGGGATTTCTTGTATAAAATATTATTTTTAGAAAATAATGTTATACTACTTTACTTATGGAAATTAGTACCGTACCTGATTCTTATGATATAATAAGGTCATAAGAAAAAAAAAAGTGCACAAATAAAGGGTTTTAGACAACATGACATAAATACAAAGATACTTCAGCAGTCCTCTAGCAATTAACAGTCTAAAGTCACAAAAGTAACATGATTTCTGTTAAAGGGAAAATGTAGAATGGCATGGATTAGACCGACTAATACTGCATTAGTGGGCTGCACATATAAGGAAAGCTGCTTGATCTATTAAACAAAACCACACAAAAAGATAACCTCTTAATGTTGTACACATGGCAAGACCGAACAGGACAGATAAAGATACACAAGCCAGGTAAAGCTATGGATGACAACATAATAAAGGACACTGGCAGTAATTAAAAAGAAGTGCGCAACATATTATGCTATCATACTGATTGGAAAAGCTCATTTTAGTTACGTGTGAGACACAACTAATTGAACTTTCATACTTGAACTTTCATATACTGTATTGTGATTTTTATTTTATTTTATTTTACTTAATTTTATTTATTCTTTGTTCATACTGGATAGAGCACTGATCCAAAGGGACCATTTTCAGGCTTAGGCCAGACTTCTTTTAAAATGAAAGCTGATAACGCATGTCATTATTCCTAGTTGCAAGGTGCTGCAGACAAATATACCTCAGAATATCCAAATTAAAACATATTCGTGAGCCAGCCCGTTCCATATACCTAAACTGCAAGGATACCACCCCAAAATCCTAACATCCTTTTGAGAATCTAGGTTAATAATACTTCCCAGGAAACTGCTTGGGATAAGTGCTATTCTTTTACTTTTGAAAGAGAAGAAGCAAAGGATAACTGACTCCCAGAGACCAGCACTAACTACACTACCAAACATATAGCCCTCCAGTAGCCAACTGCAAGCCTCATAGGTAGTCATCCCAAAATTAGTAGGCACCAAGAACCATGGATTTGCACTTTTCAACTGTCTCTATAGCCAGCTTCATTAAATGGGGATCATGAGACAATGTATCAGTTGTCTCATGTTTACTGATAACCACATTCTACTTTAACAAACTGGCATAGCGTGTGTGAGGGAGATGTAGTTTTATATTGTTATAGGGGGCAAAGCCATGAAAAATAACATGCAGACTGTCAGTACCACACAATACTACACTAAACCACTCGCACACTTCAGACCTACTCATAGAACTCCATGTGCTGAGGCTCTTAATAGCAGCCCACCTAAACCACACAGGTGTCCTAAATGTAAGCTATGAAACAATTACCCGCAGCAATCACATCAGCACAAAACAAAGGCAGCACTCATCATGAAACATATGTCTTAAGAGTAGCATCTTACCCTCACCAAGAATGATGCCACCATATGAATACAAGATGATCAATTTCAACAAGTGGCTTAAGTATTGGTGCCATTCAAGGGGGATCCAATGCCTGTCAGCCTGGGATGACATGCTCGACAAGCCACGATGCTTCGCTAGGGACGGCTTGCACCTGTCACCCCTGGGCTTTCGGATATTGGCAAAGGCTCTTGCTACCCCCATAGTGCCTTTTTTAGGCAAGGCTCAAAAGACAAACCCACCTCCATAGGTATCACAAGGGATAAGAAACTAAGAGTAATGCTACTCAATGCCAGAAGTCTAAACCTCAAGATGCACGCACTCGAAACTCTCCTTAGCATAGAGAACATCGATATCTGTGCAGTAACAGAAACCTGGTTCAAGGCTCTCGAGAGCACCCTGGCACTACCAGGTTATACCTCATACCATGCTTTTCGGCCCCAAAACTTGGACCGTACTACAAAAGGAGGGGGGTATCAATATTCGTCAAAGATACCCACACCTCCAGGTTGGTGGCACAGCATGAAGCATCAGAGACTATCCATGTGCAACTAACAGTGGGTAAAACTGCCTTCCAGTTTATAGCCTGCTACAGACCACCCTCCCAAACCCAGGAACCCCACTTGGCCTTCCTGAGAACACTGGAAAATATGAAGGTCTCTCCGAACACCATTATAATGGGTGACTTCAACTACCCAAACATAGACTGGGAGAATTACTCTAGCTCCAACACCCTAGCCCAAAGGTTCCTAGAATTTATAAACTCAAATGCTATGGAACAACTTGTTACCACTCCCACAAGAGGGGAAAACATACTGGACCTGATCATCACCAACATGGGGACTCTATGCTCCAGACCAGAAGTGTATCCCTCACTGGTAAGATCAGACCATAAACTAATCTCACTGGATATTCACATCCTGACTCCACCCCTGCCCTGAAAGCCACAGTGAAAAACTTCTCTAAAGCAAATTTCACACTCCTCAAAACCGAGGTGGAATCCTTCAAAGCTCCCTGACATGTGAAAAATATGGCCCAGACCACAGAATCCTTTATAAACGCATTCTATGAACACCTTCAGGAATGCATGGATTATCTTCATAGGTATCTTATCTTCATAGGTTCTTACTAAGCTAACTGCCCTTGCGAGCCATTTTAAGCCTAGCCAACTATCCCCCCCCAGAGAAACCCTGCACCTTGTGTTTGTAAGACAAACACCTTAACCATTAGGCCACCCTCCCAATCCCAAATAAAACCAAGACCCAATCCTCCAAAGGCAGACGTCCTGTTTGGTGGACCCCAGCCATAAACAAACTATACAACAGAAGGAGGAAGCTACTACATGATAGAGCAAAATCCCAAAAAGGGAAGGCATCTCTGATCAATATTAGCAAAAAACAACGGGCACTCATAAAATTGTCTAAGGCCAGCTTTGAGAGAAAAACTGCACAGGACACTAAGGATAATCACAAGGCTTTCTTTAGTTATGTTAGGAACCTGAGTGGGAATTCCCAGATATGCTCAGAATTAGTCCAAAATGACAAAAAATACACCGAACCCACAGACATTGCCAACATCCTAGCTGACAGGTTCAGCGCAAACTTCTCCTCCCCCTCCCCACCAAAAGGGCAAATATTTATCCCAGCAGAGTGCTGCCCCCCTGACATCTCAGATGCTCAGGTAAGAGCTGCCCTCTCCAAAGCAAAAAACACAGCATCAATGGGACCAGACGGTGTCCTGGGCTGCGCCCTACATGAACTCCAAGAAGAGCTAAACCCAAACATAAAACTACTGTTCAAGCTCAGCCTTACTACAGGATATGTACCCAAAGAGTGGTGTACAGCAACAGTGGTCCTTCTCCATAAAGGTGGTGCCTCAACGGATCCTGAAAACTATCGCCCCATAAGCCTGACTAGCTTGGTCTGCAAAGCTATGGAAAGGATCATCATGGACCTCATAAATAAAGATATTAGGGACCTACAGACACTGGATCCTACCCAGTTCGGCTTTGTTAAGGGCAGATCCTGCCTCTTAAACCTGGTTGATTTCTTTGAAACAGTCACCAAGGCCATTGACGAGGGGAAGGTGGTCCACACAGCCTATCTGGACCTCGCAAAAGCCTTCGATACAATACCCCACTCGGGCATTATAGATAAGTTCACCAGCTTAAATATAAACCCTATGTCACTAGATGGGTTGCAAACTGGCTCAAGGACAGAACCCACATGGTTAGAATTGCTGGAGCCATGTCAGACTCCAAACCAGTTACAAGTGGCGTCCCCCAAGGCTCAGTCCTGGGACCTCTCTTGTTCGGTATATATTTCTCAGAGGTACAGGCCAACACAGAAGGACTGTGGCTGACTAAGTTCGCAGATGATTGCAAACTGGGCACCATAATCGACTCTCCAGCCGACACAAGCATCCTCCAAAAGGGCCTCATAGAAACAGACAACTGGTGCCAGAGCCATGGCCTCAAGCTGAATGCCAAAAAGTGTATAGTCATCCCCTTTGGCAAAAACAAAGTGCCCACAAATTACCACATAGGTGGTAATCCATTAAGTACAGAAGAAGTAATTAGGGACCTGGGGACCCAAGTTGATAGTAATCTCTCATTTGACAACCACGTGGCCAAAGTGGTTAGAAAAACATTTTATATAGCCCACCTAATCATGAAGGGATTCACATCTAGATCAGGGGAGGTCATCGTGCCTCTTTACTCATCCCTCATCAGGCCCATAATTGAGTACAATGCCCCTTTTGGGATGTATCTTACCAGACACCTGCAGCAACTGGAAAGACCCCAAAAGTACCTCACCAAGAGGATCATAGGGCTCAAACAGATGCTATATGCTGCCCGGTTAAAGAAACTCCAGCTCTACTCAGTGGCATACCGCCTGCTCAGAGGCGATCTGTGCCTGACGTATAAAGCCATGTCCAACCCGGAATTAATGGACATGCTGCATCTCAGAAAATCCAAATCTCATCAAGCTACACGCTCGAGAGACTTGAACCTCAGCACTGAAATAAATAGGACATGCTGGAGTGACAGATTCAAAACCCAGAGGCTCCCTTCACTCTGGAATAAAATCCCAGTCCAGGTTAGGCAGAGTCCCTCATTGACTCTCTTCAAGAGGAATCTTGATGAGTGGATGGGAGATCGTAGGTTTACCCTGGGTATCACTTCTGTGTCACTGTTAGACAGAGGCACAGTATACTAACCTCAAAAAAGGGCATAGCAAAATTAATTTAAAATGGGTGGTGAAAGCCAAACACACTCTGGCTAGGCTTATAAATGCCCTAGGGCAGATAGCCTAGTATGAACCTATGAACCTATAAGAGTCACACTGACTCAGTTCAAAATCCCAAAAAGCAAACCTCCACACAACTGAATATTCTAGTGTTAGGTAATGCCATAGTGTTTTAGACTGATGCATCACTCATTGAGATGTGATAGTTGCCTATCAGGTGCTAGGATTCACTATATCAAACACCAAGAATGATGCTGCAATACCAACACTTGGCTGAGCTTCTGCTGACATTCTATGGGGGTGCAAAAATCTATATTAGCCTAGGGGGATGGTAGACAGTTCCACCTACTTTGCCAGTGATGACCTGTACATTTCACCCTAATGCTTTTGTAAACTGGGTGCATTGGCTTTTTAGGCAGAGTCAGTCTTCTAAAGCTTCTAACATAACAAAAAAATAAATAAATTAATAAATAAATAAATAATTGTAACATAAAGGTATTGCTGCTCAATGCTAGGAGTCATAAAAAAAAACTCTACTCCCTACAAGCACTCCTTAGTTGGAAAACATTTGACATATGCGCTGTCACAGAGCCCTGGTTCAAGACCAGTGAGAGCACTCCATCAGTGCAGGATTTCAATTCCTGCTACACATTCAGCTCCACCACATTAGATGAAGGCACTAAAGTATGCAGTGTTGATACATTTTTAAAAAATAATTTCACCTCTGGCATTAATAATAAGATAATGACCTGGAACTCCTGTAAATCCAACTTAATCTTTACATACTCCCCTTATCATGTCATAGGTAACTATAGGACCCCCTCTATGCCTCCCCCAGCACATACCTCTTACCTAACCAGTTAGCAGTCCCTATTTATTAAGCTAAATACCATTCTCTTAGAAGACTTCAATTACCCTTCCATTAAATGTGAGACTTATACATCCCGAAACATGTATGCCCAGAAATTTCTGGACATCATCAATATAAACCCTCTTAACTTGTTAGTCCACACCCATACCATGGGTGATAAAATCTTGGACTTTTTCCTTAACAGTACGAGACAGCTTTGTTCCCCATGAACAGTAACTTCCTCCCTGGTCAAACTGGACCTCAAATCAGTCACGTTCAAATTAAGACTGAAGCTGGAAGCATCCTCCAATATCTCAGTGTCCAGAGATTATGCCAGGTCTGATCTACTAAAACTGAGGGATGACCTGACTAAATTCAAACCCCCCTTCCATCTTCATGAGCACATTGCTCATGTGGAGTCTTTTACCTCCAAATTCTATACACATGTAAATAATTGCACAGACACATCTGCCCTCCCAAAAGAAGCAAATCTAACATCAAATTTAAAAATAAACCCATGTGGTGGAAGCCTAATACAAACATGCTTTATAATAAACGAAAAAACTTCTTGCAAGCAAAAATAAATTTAACTCTGAAGATGTCAATAATGCTTTTGATAAACTTAATAAGGAACTCCAGCATATGATCAAATCAACCAAAGCTTGATGTGAGGTAAAAGTAGCCACTCAGGTGAAGGATAACCATAAAGCCTTCCTTATCAGTGTTAGAAATCTCATAAATAATGCCCAGCACTGCACAGTGTTAATGGCAAGGAATATCAAATACTTGGGCCCTGATAAGAAAAATAATCTACTAGTAAGCAAATTTAGTTCAAACTTCACCCCCTATACTTTCCTATATTCCAGGATCACACACCAGCCCCTATACCCCTCATAAATCCCCCAGGAGCAAAATCTTAAGGTGCTGTCCAAGACTGTCCACTAGTCAGCCTGAAAAGGGCCTTGTTAGACCTCCTATAAATGTTATTCAGTATCAGCCTCCAACAAGGCATTATGCCAGATGAATGGACGACACCAACAGTTATCCCCTTGCACAATGATGAGGTGTCAAAGCACCCATGTAATTACAGACCCATAAGGCTGGCAAGCCTCATCTGCAGGGTTATGGAAAGGCTCATTATGAATTTAATAAATAAGGATATAGGTAACCTACAAATTTTAACCCATCAAGTTACTGATAACCACTTTCTACTTTAACAAAGCTGGTCAACTTTTTCAGAAGGTTACTGAAGCAATGGATGAGAGCAAATGAGTACATATCAAATATCTAGGTGTCACAAAGGCATTCAGTACCATGCCACATTCTGGCATCATAGTTAAATACTTTCAGTTAAATGTAAATCCATATGCAACTCACTGAATAGAAAACTGACTAACAAACACAATTCAGGATATTAGGTGGGTGGCTCTACCACCTCCAAAAGTCTTGCCACTAGTGGTATATCCCAGAGATCACTCCCTAGGCAACTCCTCTTTGGCATTTACCTATCAGAGGTGATAGCAAATGTTAAAGGTTTATGGCTAACCACATTTGCAGATGACTGTAAACCTGGTGCGTCCTGAACTCCACAGAGGATAACAAAATCCTCCAACAGGGTATTTCCTTAAGAAACAGTGAGTGCCAAAACCATGGACTAAAACTAAATGGATAAATGTATATTTTAGCAATCATGTCTTCCCTTGCAGCTATCATACTGACAACACACACCCTTGAAAGCTGATCTCATAGTCAAAGATTTGGAAACCTATATTAACTATGAACTGTCCTCTGATCACCACATTTCTGCTATTGTAAGGACATCCTTTTTCTTAGGTTCATAGTTTCATACTAGGCTATCTGCCCTAGGGCATTTATAAGCCTAGCCAGAATGTGTTTGGCTTCCGCCACCCATTTTAAATTTATTTTGCTATGCCCTTTTTCGAGGTTAGTATACTGTGCCTCTAACAGTGACACAGAAGTGATACCCGGGGTAAACCTACGATCTCCCATCCACTCATCAAGATTCCTCTTGAAGAGGGTCAATGAGGGACTCTACCTAACCTGGACTGGGATTTTATTCCAGAGTGAAGGGAGCCTCTGGGTTATGAATCTGTCCCTCCAGCATGTCCTATTTATTTCAGTGCTGAAGTTCAAGTCTCTCAAGCGCGTAGCTCGATAGGATTTGGATTTTCTGAGGTGCAGCATGTCCATTAATTCCGGGTTGGACATGGCTTTATACATCAGGCACAGATCGCCTCTGAACAGGCAGTATGCCACTGAGTAGAGCTGGAGTTTCTTTAACCGGGCAGCATATGGCATCTGTTTGAGCCCTTTGATCCTCTTGGTGAGGTACTTTTGGGGTCTTTCCAGTTGCTGCAGGTGTCTGGTAAGGTACATCCCAAAAGGGGCATTGTACTCAATTATGGGCCTGATGAGGGATGAGTAAAGAGGCACGATGACCTCCCCTGATCTAGATGTGAATCTCTTCATGATTAGGTGGGCTATATAAAATGTTTTTCTAACCATTTTGGCCACGTGGTTGTCAAATGAGAGATTGCTATCAACTTGGGTCCCCAGGTCCCTAATTACTTCTTCTGTACTTAATGGATTACCACCTATGTGGTAATTTGTGGGCACTTTGTTTTTGCCAAGGGGATGACTATACACTTTTTGGCATTTAGCTTGAGGCCATGGCTCTGGCACCAGTTGTCTGTTTCTATGAGGCCCTTTTGGAGGATGCTTGTGTCAGCTGGAGAGTCGATTATGGCGCCCAGTTTGCAGTCATCTGCGAACTTGGTCAGCCACAGTCCTTCCGTGTTGGCCTGTACCTCCGAGAAATATATACCGAACAAGAGAGGTCCCAGGACTGAGCCTTGTGGGACACCACTTGTAACTGGTTTGGAGTCTGACATGGCTCCAGCAATTCTAACCATGTGGGTTCTGTCCTTGAGCCAGTTTGCAATCCATCTAGTGACATAGGGGTTTATATTTAAGCTGGTGAGCTTATCTATAATGCCCGAGTGGGGTATTGTATCGAAGGCTTCTGGCAGGTCCAGGTAGGCTGTGTGGACCACCTTCCCCTCGCCAATGGCCTTGGTGACTGTTTCAAAGAAATCAACCAGGTTTAAGAGGCAGGATCTGCCCTTAACAAAGCCGAACTGGGTAGGATCCAGTGTCTGTAGGTCCCCAATATCTTTATTTATGAGGTCCATGATGATCCTTTCCATAGCTTTGCAGACCAAGCTAGTCAGGCTTATGGGGCGATAGTTTTCAGGATTCGTTGAGGCACCACCTTTATGGAGAGGGACCACTGTTGCTGTACGCCACTCTTTGGGCACATATCCTGTAGTAAGGCTGAGATTGAACAGTAGTTTTATGTTTGGGTTTAGCTCTTCTTGGAGTTCATGTAGGACGCAGCCCGTGACATCGTCTGGTCCCATTGATGCTGTGTTTTTTGCTTTGGAGAGGGCGGCTCTTACCTGAGCATCTGAGATGTCAGAGGGGCAGCACTCTGCTGGGATAGATATTTGCCCTTTGGTGGGAGGGGGAGTTTGCGCTGAACCTGTCAACTAGGATGTTGGCAATGTCTGTGGGTTCAGTGTATTTTTGTCATTTTGGACTAATTCTGAGCATATTTGGGAATTACCACCCAGGTTCCTAACATAACTAAAGAAAGCCTTGTGATTATCCTTAGTGTCCTGTGCAATTTTTCTCTCGAAGCTGGCCTTAGACAATTTTATGAGTGCTCGTAGTTTTTGCTAATACTGATCAGTGATGCCTTCCCTTTTGGTATTTTGCTCTATCATTTAGTAGCTTCCTCCTTCTATTGTATAGTTTGTTTATGGCTGGGGTCCACCAGACAAGAGGACTGCCTTTGGAGGATAGGGTCTTGGTTTTATTTGGGATCGATGATCCCTGCATTCCTGAAGGTGTTCATAGAATGTGTTTATAAAGGATTCTGCGGTCTGGGCAGATTTTCCACAGGCCCGGGGCTTTGAAGGATTCCACCTCGGTTTTGAGGAGTGTGAAATTTGCTTTAGAGAAGTTTTTCACTGTGGTTTTCTGGGCAGGGGTGGGGTCGGGATGTGAATATCCAGTGAGATTAGTTTATGGTCTGATCTTACCAGTGAGGGATACACTTCTGGTCTGGAGCATAGAGTCCCCATGTTGGTGATGATCAGGTCCAGTATGTTTTCCTCTTGTGGGAGTGGTAACAAGTTGTTCCATAGCATTTGAGTTTATAAATTCTAGGAACCTTTGGACTAGGGTGTTGGAGCTAGAGTAATGCTCCCAGTCTATGTTTGGGTAGTTGAAGTCACCCAATATAATGGTGTTTGGAGAGACCTTCATATTTTCCAGTGTTCTCAGAAAGGCCGAGTGGGGTTCCTGGGTTTGGGAGGGTGGTCTGTAGCAGGCTATAAACTGGAAGGCAGTTTTACCCACTGTTAGTTGCACATGGATAGTCTCTGATGCTTCGTGCTTTGCCACCAACCTGGAGGTGTGGGTATCTTTGATGAATATCCATACCCCTCCTTTGTGGTTCGGTCCAAGTTTTGGGGCGAAAAGCATGGTATGAGGTATAACCTGGTAGTGCTGGGGTGCTCTCGGAGCCCTGAACCAGGTTTCTGTTACTGCACAGATATCGATGTTCTCCATGCTAAGGAGAGTTTCGAGTGTGCATCTTGAGGTTTAGACTTCTGGCATTGAGTAGCATTACTCTTGGTTTCTTATCCCTTGTGATACCTATGGAGGTGGGTTTGTCTTTTGAGCCTTGCCTAAAAAGGCACTATGGGGTAGCAAGAGCCTTTGCCAATATCCGAAAGCCCAGGGTGACAGGTGCAAGCCGTCCCTAGCGAAGCATCATGGCTTGTCGAGCATATCATCCCAAGCTGACAGGCATTGGATCCCCTTTGAATGACACCAGTACTTAAGCCAATTGTTGAAATTGATCATCTTGTCTTCATATTGTGGCATCATTCTTGGTGAGGGTAAGATGCTACTCAAGGTCAGGGTCATACCGGCCTGGGCTACATGCTCAGAGAGCTTCTTTATGTCTCTTTTCATGTAGTCCAGGGAGGTACGTGTCAGGTCATTCACACCAGCATGGACAATGACTGAGTCATATTTGTACTTGCCTTGGAGTGACCTGAGTGCTTGTGTTATGTAGCAGATCTTAGCACCCGACAGGCTGCTCACCGTGACCCTCTCCTTGTTCAGCCTGGTGAGCGGGACGTCAGTGTGCCTGATGATAGTCACCTATTACAAGTGTATCAGGTGTGTTGTTTAGTCTTAAGGGCTGTGACTGTTCGGCACACTGGCTTTGTGAGATATGTGTTGCACGTGTTTTGTTTTGGGGTAGCGGTTGCTTGGGTGTCTGCTTTGGAGGTCTCTGCTGCTTAGGCAGATCTTTATTTAGAGCCTCCGAGTATGATTTTGTGTGATTATGTGTTTGGTTTGCTGTCGTGGTAGGTCTATGTGAGACTGGAATTGTAGTGAGTGTGGTTTCCTTCTCCTCCTGACTGGCTATGCCAGTACTGAGTTGAGAGAGCTTAGCCTCCAGTTTGGCTATATGGTTGCATCTCTCACATGTGTTGGAATTTGTTGGGAGGAGGAGAGGGTTGTCTGTGTACATGAGGCAGTTGTAACATTGCCTCAAGATTCCCAGATTCACCAGCTGGACCGGAGAAGAGATTGACAACTGACCTTTGGACATGCTAGAATAATATTGGGAATTCCTTAATAATTGAAAACAAGGACCAGTGGGGAGTGAGGGTGTAGTGCTTTCAATTTTTAGTGCTGACTTATATAATTGCTTTAGCGAGCAAGTGCCAGGTAACTTAAGTGCAATGTGTTACAGGTAACTTAAATGCAAAAAGGACAAACAGTAACTTTCTTTCAAGTGAAACAAGGAAATAAGTACAGTAAGCAATGCAGATATCACTAGTGATCCACAGAAGCGCTGAGAAGCTGTGTATTAGGTGGAATTAGCGTTCCAGGGAAATAACAAGCAAACAAACAACAAGCATATAAACAAAGCTAGATTCAGCAGGCCTGGATCTAGTCTATGCTACAGCAAACAAGGTGTACCAATTTCAGTAAGATACAGTTCAAATATTCAGGCACTATAAACCTTTAACCAGAAATTCCCAGCTCAGAAGGGCAGAGTCCAGCCTCTTCTCCCACAAGAGTGCAGACCACGAACCTTCTTAATGTAAAATAACTGGCCTGAAGCCCAAGTGCTTAAACCAGAACTAATGCACTTTAAGAATAACAGACACTGGGCTCTCAATCAGCAGTTCCCAACTTAGAATGATGAAAGCTACCTGTCCTGCCACCACAGTGCATGCCACAAACCTTCCTAATATAAAACAACTGGTCTGAAGCCCAAGTGCTTAATCCAATCTTTGAGGAACTTATATCTAAAGGTATGGTGTTGAGGTCCAGGGAAGTAACCATTCTGCTGCATTTGACTCTCATCAGGCCGGTCATTGAATATAATGCCCCATCTGGTATGTACTCTTCCAAACACTTGTCACAACTGGAGTGACCGCAATGCTTTCTCACTAAGAGGTGTCCCTCTACTCAGTATCATACAAGCTATTATGAGGTGACTTCTGTCTTGCTTATTGACCCTTAACAGACCCTGTCCTGTTGGATCTACTACACATTCACAAGTAAAGTGGTTAACACTTACTCAAGGGATCTCAGTCTCTTCTGAAACATTAACAGAAGAGGTTAGAGGGGTAGATATATATCACAGAGAATAACTCTTCTATGTAATTTTCTTCCACTTCACATAAAAAGAAGTGTTTCTCTTACTCTTTTCAAATATAATTTGTATGAATGGATGGCAAATGACAAATTTACCTCCATTCTAGCTACCATGTCCCTCATGGATAGGGGTAACAAGTAAAATCGCCCAACATATCCATGATTAGCCCACAGTTTATGTAATTCAAATGCAAAATATAAGGGCTATAATCTACCTAAGGCTAGGCTTCTTAAGATCCTCACAGATCAAAACCGTAGTAAGTACACATGAACCCAAGAACCTAAGAAGGGATATGTAATTTCATATTTAACCAGATCTACAGAAAATTTAAATAGTCAGTCAAACATAATTATTTTTCTTTCAAACATCTTTATTAAAGTTACATATATGACAAAAGCAATCTTACATTTATATAAATGAAAAACATACCAAATGATATCACTTTAGTTGCAAACAGTTTACATAACAGACACCATCGAAACAACTGTAGTTGTAAACATTATACATCACTTATAAGCCATCCAGTCATTGTCAGTTAAGCATTATATAGCTCATTCAAATCCTGCCTCTTAAACCTTGGTTCCTGCTCTGCATATACTGTTCCCACAATTTCCATTTTTCCTATGTAGTTTGCTCCTTCCCTTTTCTAAAGATCCCAGTACCAGTTGTTTTATCTCTGTTACTATATTCACAACTTCTACTAAAGTTGGTCTAGACTTTGATTTCCATTTTTTAGTAATTGCTTTTTTGGCAGCCACCATAATTAAACTCAGCAAGGCTTTATTATGTCTAGGCAATTCTGATTCTGCAGCATAACTCAAAAAAATCATCTCACCAGTCAGTCCAATCTGCTCATCCAGCATCTCCGACAGAGTGGCCTGCAGGAAATCACAAAAGTCTACCAGCTCATCTAACTTCCAAAAAATATGTTCCCAACTACCACTTTCTTGCCTGTCACACCTTCAACATTTGCTATCCACCTGGGAAAAAAATTCTTTGGAGTCTACTTGGGGTATAAAAACACATATGTAAACACTTCCAGGCAAAGATCCTAAATCTTCTAGACTTTGCCTCATATTTGGGAGATATACACATATTCCCCCATTGTCTCTTTGTGAATTGCTTATCCAGTTTCTCTTTCCAGTCCTTTCTAAGTTCCTCTGATTGATTCTTATAATTATCATGCAATATTGTATATGCTTTACTAATTATTCCTTTTTTAATGTCAGCTTCTGTTCTAGATTCTATTGAAAACTCTGCCAGTGCTGGTCTTTCAATTAGGAGCTCCCTATTTCCTTTTCTTTGTCTACACTCATATCAATCCTTGATAGGGAAGGCAATCTCTAACCTGCAGTCCAAATAAATTCTTGGCCTCTTCCCATTCCATTCCATCTCCCTTTCTAGTTATATCTGCTCCCAATACCTTGGTTCCTTTGCCAGTTTTCTCCAATAAATTCCAGCCCCCTCTTGCCTGTTACATGTATCCCTGACCACAGTCAACCCTATCGACAAAATCTCTTTTCTCCATTCTCATGCTGGTTTAGTTCTTAGAATACTCCCTGTTATTTTATGAATATAACACTTTGTATGATTTTGGTTGTTCTCCTTAAGGGTCTGCATTCAAAATCCCAATCTCTCCTTACTTCTTGTACTTCCTGCCTGTGTCAGCATCATTCCTTTCTACTTTGAATTATACATTTCTTCTTGTGCTGTGTATAAGAGCCTTAACTGTGTTGCTCTAAAATACTCCCCTCAAATTAGGTAATCCTAGTCCACCTTATTCTATTGGTAGAATCATCTTATCCCACTTGACCCTTGTTGCCTTCCCTACCCAGATAAAATCCTTCAACTCTTTTTAATTGCTATCCACAACTTCTCCGCTGGTTGACAAAAGTATGCCTGACCTGTGTATAAGACTAAAGGGATTAAAAACATGTTAGTGGCTTGTATCTTAGTATCCATACCCATATAACAAAACTTCCAGTTTCTCAATTTTTGTATTATCTTCTGTTTAATCTTTTCCCAAATATCCTTAGCTGCCACCACAGAGTCATTTCTAATCCATACTACTAAATACTACATTTTATTATTTCCCCAGAAATATGGATATTGTTGGACTAATTTGCATGTCGGTACATAACTTACCACTATTGCCTTTGTTTTAGGTTCATTAATTTTGTATCCCAAGAAGATATGAAGCTGTCTTAAAATGTTCCACAACACTATAATGTCCCTTTCTAGTTTTGTCATGTATAAAATAATGTTTGTTTGTTTGTATAATATCATCTGCAAATATAGCCAGTTTTATGACTACCACACCAATTATATCCTTGAATTTCTGAGTCACTTAAGTCAAACATAATTCTTAAGCCAATTCTGTTCTAAAAGAGTTGCAAATAACTTTTAGTTACTTGTTTTCCTATTAGTTTCCATGACTACATACTCCAAAACAGGATTTTTTTATTTCCATTACCTTTCATCATTGGCTTTAGTCAAAAGGGTACTCTACCCCTCTGTTCATTAATGTGTACTAATTTCTACTTAAGAGTAAGAGAACACGGTCATTTATGTCTGTGCTCTGCAAAACATTCTTTTGAGAAATATGAGCTATTCAACATGAGTGGTAGTAGAAGGCTTACCCATAGTAAAGCATGGAAAGTTAAAATGGAAAGTAAACTTGGAACAACTATGTTAGTGTTGAACACACCTAGTTTTTATTTTTCAAGAGATAAGAAAAATATTTTAACACTGTCCAAAGTTGTAGCAATGAAATGTGGCGCTCTGTACAACGCAACAATATGTCACCCCCCCCACCATTCATTTTAAAGTGTGACAGCTTACAGGCTGTTATTAAGTAATGAACATTACTGCTTATTAGTCAGACTGTAAATTATTAATCTTCTTTTATTTTTTGAAAGGCAAGCTTACAAGTTGCCCAATAAATGTTTCTTATGCAACTTGCAAGCTATCAAACTTTTTTAAAGTTGCAGCGAACTCTACAAAGTGGTGACTGGGGGTGGATACCCTGCTCATCATCCCTTCCTATAGTGCAGAAGTTGTCTAAATGCAGCTTGAGAGAACATGTGCATATGTGTGCATAGTAGTTGTTAGCTGGTACAAGCAGGCATATTTAAACAAGATGGTCTAGAACTGGCAGCTGGCAAATAATTTACTTGCATATATATAAAAAAAGGCAGGGTCCTGCCCCAGTGTATTTCTGTCATCCACAGCCTCCTACAAATTGAGCAGACAGAGAAGTTAAGCATCTCAGAAATAAAAGAGTCGTTGTGTCTTTCGGCTTTTCCTGGTTAGGGGTCGCCACAGCGGAACTCCAGTCCACTAATGATTGGCAGAAGATTTTTACGTGCCAAGTTGCCAGCCCTGACACAACCTTCAACGAAGGTACGCCCATTCACGCATGTCTCCACACAGAAAACGCTCTAACTGAGAATCGAACCGGACAGCGTCTTACTGTGAGGTGACAATGCTACCTCAGCACCACTGTGACTACAAAGCTTCATGCCTATAAAATTTTCTTCCATAAGAATAAGGTACGTGTGTCATTCCTACTAAAATGATACTTAGAGCTGAAGAGCCTAGCGACTTTTGATAATGCTCAGTCGTTTTGTGTTCATTTTATTTTCATATGTAGGTCCTGTGATACCGACAGAGTAGCTCAGATGAATTCTGCAAAGCCAGAAACCCGACCGCCACTTCCCACTAAAAGACAGTCAACCATACAGAAATCTGGGCAATGTATCCTCTCGGTTTTTAGTTGCACAAAGGCAACAATAAATAACTTATTTATAACTTTAAAACGTTGTCATTTTTATTTTCTATAATTTCTAGCATTTTGTAAAGTTTAACAATCACATTTCTTGTACATTCAGTCATGTTTCTCATACATTTTATTGTGGTTGTTTGAATAAAGGAAGCTGTCTTTCACTTAGAGGTGGTCTGACATTTTGACGAAGGCCATCCTGACACACACACACACACACACACACACACACACACACACACACACACACACACACACACACACACACACACACACACACACACACATATATATAGCCACACCACACATACCTCATAGAAAAAAAATTCTGGACTTTCTTATTTAAACTAATTCAATACTTTATGTGTTCTCAACCAACAGCAGCATATAAGAGTAGTTGCCTTAAGGTAAAATAATGTAACTTATATTGTGGTACCACCATTTTTCCAAATTTCTGGTATCTTCTTTAGTCTTTGTAAACATATTTTCAGAAAATATACATTCTAAAAAAAGACAGATGACATGCACCTTCTATCGACAGATAACTATTAATAGGATGGCATTATCATCATCATCATCATCATCATCAAAACATCTAGTTACTTGCGCGAAACTTGACTATTTTGCCAGATTCGCAGAATGTTACAGGCTACAATAAGATGACAAAATGAATACACATAGCATTATGCATACATGACAAATAAGTTTTAGAGGCGATAGGGAAAAAGATGGTGCAGTTACGCTCTACAATATGTTTGCAGAGTGTAAAACGTGAAGGCTGAAAATGCTTCAGTAGCTGATACAACAGGTGAGTTGTTAAAGTCCCAGACAAACTTTACAATAGCACTGTTACTTTTGAGAATATATCACCAAAAATTTATTATTTCAGTGATAAACAGCACTTAGTAATTTTGAGTTTTCCATAGCAGAGCTTTATTCTTGTTCTTATTCATTAACTACAAATGAAAAAAGGGAAAATCTTTTTACTGGAGCAAGGTTTATGTACTGACAGTGCTAAGTCATTGCCAGCGAGATTAACTGCACACATGTTCCAATTTAGGCCGTCAATGACATGAGCTAGTTACTGTACACTTCATGCACAGACCAGCTGAAGCAGCACTTAATGCTCAAAGTTTTTTTTCCATGAAAGAATCAGAATAGAAAACCACAGGAAACAATATTTTGTTTTACAAAAGTGATTGTGTTTTATCAACTCTGCTCATTATATCCTCTTTGGCAGCACTGTCTCTGAAGCTAAGTTGATTGTATGCATCACATTTAAAGGGTATCATTTTTCAAATTTCCATTCCTTATAAATATGTCATTTATGACAGAAAAAAGGTATTGTTAAAACCTCAAGCCATATTGTCTTTATTATCACTAAGCTGCCTTCCAACCTGGACCTTAACAGAATAATAAAAGAAAGCTTACAGAGTTGATGGATTATTAATTGCCTTGAATATGCTTCAAGACAAGAATGAGTTCATTAATCTAGAAAAATCTGGCAGAATGTACCTTATGTCTCCTGAACTGGCTGACATTCCCCTCCATTTGTTCTTCATTAATGAAATGTACAGCCAGACCTACAATTCCTAGTAACAACTAAAATTAAGTTTGCTGACCTAGTTTAGATGGGCAATATGTTAAAAAAACAAATACAAAGATTAATGTGTAAAGACAGCAATTACTGGACTTTGAATGTCATGTGAACAACTGGATAGCTACTGCTACACTTATCCAAAACACACCTTGGCATACTGATAGAATGCAACTGGCAACAGAAATCATGTTACTTTGTTTTGTCGTATCGATTTGTAGATGACCTGTATTATCATGACAAGGACAACACTGAACTACACAAAAAACTATTTTAGATAGAAAACATTGCATTACAACACAAAGCAGACGTTGATTAATATTATAAAAAAGTAAAAATGAAAGATAAAAAAAATGAGTGTGGAAGGTTTAGTAGCCATTTAAGAAGGTGTACTGGGTTCTCTTGTATATAAAAAAATAATTATATATAAATAATAGGTCATGCAAATGTAAAGACTTTGTTTAGGGCAGTTTAAAGATTGCATGCAAAGGGATGGCCATTAAAAGGTTCAATGCTGCCCAAATAGTCATTTGCAGGTATAAGATCTCTTCAACGTCTAACAAATTATACACTAATAAAGACAACATTTTGAAAGAAAAAAATATTTGTTTTACCTGTAGACTGCCATCACTGCTCATCTGACTGAGGTTCTTCAAAATGAACATTTATACAGCAAAAAATGTAATTCTACAAATCTGCTGTAGCAGCTCACAACAAATAAGGGTACTTACGTATCATCGCAACCAGATTTTCACGGTTGCGAAAATAGCATACTTCAACTGAAACGAAGCCATGCAACACTGTAAAGTGTTACTGAAAATCCTTACTGCTCATGAAAAAGTGTGGGTTACCTTCAGGAAGAGCAGAAAGTGTATAAATCCTCTTCCTGATTTGCGTGCTGTACAGATGCACGCTTTAGTTGTCAGGGCTGGCATAGTACATGCTGAATTCTGCAGGACTGTAAAACAGGTGTAACAGCAAGATCACAAAGTCCCCTATTATATTGTGCTGGTTACATTTAACAAATGTGATTTATTACTAAATAAACGCAGACTACAAGGTATGCCAGACTTCACAAAAAGTAACGTTTCTGACTCATCGATGACTACTGCTGTCAGTAAGTAACAGAAAAAAAAAAAAAAAAAAAGGACAGTAAATACTAACTCCAGGAAACAAGAGAAGGTCATTGTAACGTCTTTCATCCCTCGGGCTCTGCATTTTGCGATTAATAAGTCAGATTTGTGAAATTTTAGCCACATAATATAGGGACGGATTTTAACACTGGCTGTTACACGCCTTTTTACAACCTGGAGCAATCTGTACTTACACATTCCATTTCTCAGTACGATAGCGGCCATGACTTTTCAAGAGTGCGTCTGTAATGCACACAAATCAGGCAGGGGATTTTATAAATTGTTTGCCCTGAAGGTAATCCAAACTTTCTCATCAGTAATAAGGACTTTGAAGGACATGTTACACTGTTTCAAGCCCTCGTTTCACTTGAATTTTCCGAATTTTGCAACCGCAAAAATCTGGTTGTGATAATACGTAAATATCCAAATAAGTCATAAGCAGTGTTAATAGGCAGTAAGGAATATTATGTGAATGAAAACAGCAGGTAATGTAACAGACATCCCAAATGCCTACATCCCCTCAACATTAGCGCATTTTATACCCTGTTATCTTACATGTCTGCTCTGTTCATGAAACAGTGGGTGTTCACCCAACCATCACCTAAGTTCAGCTTGAGTTTTATGCTTGCTGTTGCTAGTTTCCATCTCTTGGTTTCTACTTGTATCTGGCTTAACAAGGTGTACATTATGGGCAAAAATAGTTGAGAACCTACTGGTATGATGAAATCTAAGGCCTTGTTTTCAAACCACTCATTTCCAGGTCCATTTACACTTTGATTACAGTACTAATGTAAGTTCAGGCACCCATCAAACTGCATTACAACAGCAAGTGTCAGCACAATGATATGCCAGCTCCATTGTCACAGAGGGATAAAACCCTGATCGTGATACAGGTGACTGAAGTTTGTAGTGACTCAGATTACTGTTGGAGGTGGCAGGAAGGAGAAAGCGATGATGAGGCATTGCTGCTTGACTTCCTTCAGGTGAATCTACTGGGATGATGTGTGGCCAGTAGGTGGGGGCCACCTGTGCAGCACCTATACAGGCTGCTGGGTCAGGTAGTGGGCAGAACCTGAGGTGCATTGCTGACCAAAGGCCTTCAGCAGGGATGCAGCTGGAATGATGTTGAGTATCTGAACTGTCCTATGAAAACACGGTCAAGCATAATACAGGGTATGATCAGCTACACAAACAGCGGACCTATGTCTGTCAGCAGCAGAGGTGAAGGCTTACCAGCCTGCTCATACTAGCTTTGGGCACACTGATTCTTGCCAATTAGGGAGATCTGAGAGTCACTCAGGCTACTAAACTAAGGCAACAGACTGAGGGTATAGAGAGAGAGAGAGAGAGAGAGAGACTTACAGAGATTTCCAATATCATGGAAGAATAAACCCAATTCACACAGAACTGCCCCCACAACATAAAAATGTCCCATCATGTTGATCACTGGAGGTGAGAGTAGCTAAAAGAATTTTGCCAGTTATCAATAACATAGCTGGGGGGGGGAATATACCCTAGGCACAAAGTGTTAGGGGAGGCACAATAAAACAATCTTGATTACTTCAGACAATACCAGCATTTAGAAATAAATACTGGTACTGTATTTTCAGTAAAAATCTGTGTGCAGTGCAAACTGTAGCAACTGCTTGCTGCAGTCTCATATACAAAGCCATGGAATGAACTATCATGGAAATGAGCAATAATGACATAGGAAACCTCCAGAATCTGGACCCAACCCAATCTGGTTTCGTCAAGGGCAGGTCATGTCTACTAATCCTGCTGGACTTCTTTGAGAAGGTCACCAAAGAAATGGATGAGGGCAAAACGGTTCATAATCCCTGCTTGATCTGGCCAAGGCATTTTACACAATACCAAACTTGGGCATTGTTGACAAACTCAAGAGTTTAGATATAAGCCCTTATGACACCTGGTGGATAGCCAGCTGGCTTACAGACAGGACCCAGGAAGTTAGAACTGGGGAGTCCAACTCTACAAAGAGACCATTCACATGCGGAGTGCCCGAGGGATCAGTCTTGGGATCACCACTTTTTGGGATTTACTTCTCTGAAATCAAGACCAATGTCAATGGCCTCTGGATGACTTAATTTGTAGATGATTACAAATCAGAAGCAGTCATAGACTCCGCACCAATCCAAATGTTCTCCAGGAAGGGCTGAAACAGACAAATAACTGGTGTCAGAGCCATGGACTAAAACTAAATGCCAAGAAATGCATAATAGTATCCTTTGGGAAGCCATCCACCCCTGGTAATTATAATACTAACAACACACCTCTAAGAGTTGACCCAGTAATCAGGGAATTGGGGACACACATAGACAGGAAACTAGCCTGTAACCATCATGTGTCTACAGCAGAGAAAATCATTCTATGTTGTGCAAATTATAAACAAAGGTATGGCATCTTGGTCCAAGGAAATCATTGTTACACTATATCTGGCTTTCATCAGACCTATCATTCAGTACAATGTCCCCTTTGGTATGTACCTAACCAGGCACATCCAACAACTGGAATGTCCACAGATGTTTCTCACTAAAAGAATACAGGGCATAAGTAACATGTCCTATTCAGACAACCTCAATGCTCTATCCCTGTATTCCGTCTCCTACAGGCTGTTGAGGGGGGAATCTGTGCCTGGCACACAAGGCATTATCAGACCACACCCTAATGGATCTCTTGCATATCCACAAAACAAACAGCACCAGAATTACTTGCTCTAAAAACTTTAAACTTGCCTGTGATATAAACAGGACCTGCCGGAGAGACAGGTATGTCTCCCAGAGACTACTCATAGGACCATAGGAAGTTACTAGGCTAATGACCGTGAGGCCCTTATAAGCCTAGCGAAGAGCTTAGCCCATGTTTAGACAAGTCAGCACCCAAAGGCTCTGTCCAGCAGGGGCACAGGTGGAATCCCAGAGGTGTATTTTCTGTTTCCCACCCAGTTATCCAGGTTGTACTTAAAAAGGGATAATGTGATACTCTGCTTGACATGGAGAGGGAGGCTGTTCCACAGATGGGGGAGTCTCTGGGACACAAATCTGTCCCACCAACAAGTCCTATTAATGTCACAGACCAGGTTGAATTTGTGCATGCAGGTTACTCGAGTGTTGCTTGACTTGCGGATATGCAGCACTCCCATCAAGGCAGGGACTGAGATTGCTTTGTATGCCAGACAGAGGTCACTTCTGAAGAGTCTGTATGAAACTGAGTAGAGGTATACGGCTTTTAGCCTATCTGTGTAGGGTAGATGTTTGAGGCCCTGGATTCTCCTGGTGAGAAACCTCTGTGGTCTCTCCAGCTGTTGCATGTGCTTTGCGAGGTACATACTGAAGGGCGCATTGTACTCAATAATTGGCCTTATAAGGGAAGAATACAGGGATGCTATGACATCCTTGTCCCTGGATGAGATACCCTTACTTATGAGGTGGACAAGGTAGAAAGCTTTCCGTACAACAGAAGCAACATGGTGATCAAAAGTCAGGTTGCTATCAACCTGGGTGCCCAAATAACCCTCCCGACTGACTGTGTGCTTAGGACGTTGTTATTAATGTGATAATATGTGGGGACATCACTCTCCCCAAAGGGGATTTTTTGGCATTCATCTTGAGGCCATGTTTCTGGCACCAGATATTCCTTTGGGTGAGACTCGCGAGGAGGACATCCACATCACTTTGGGAAATGATGACCAAGCCCAGCTTGCAGACGTCTGCAAATTTGGTCAACCATAGCCCACTGGTTTTGGCCTGCACCTCAGAGAAGTATATCCTGAATAACAGAGGCCCCAAGACTGATCCCTGGGGTACATCACTCGTTACAGGTCTACTGCTTGAGGTGGCTTCCCTTATTTTGATTAGGTGGGTTCCAACAGTGAGCCAGTTTGCTACCCATCTGGTAACGTATGGATTGATGCCTAGTCGAGAGAGTTTATCTATTATGCCCATATGGGGAATAGTGTCAAAGACTTTGGCCAGGTCAAGGTAGGCGGTGTGCACCATCTTCCACCCGTCCATGGCTTTGGTGACTGTCTCAAAGAAGGTAACCAGATTTAACAGACATACCTCCCCTTGACAAAGCCTAACTGTGTGGGGTCGAGTGTTGGAGGTTGCCAATGTCCCTGTTAACGAGGTTCATGATAATCCGTTCCATGGCCTTGCAGATCAGGCTAGTTAGGCTGATAGGTTTATAATTTCCCAGATTGGTGGATGCTCCACCTTTGTGTAAAGGGATGCCAGTGGCTGTCCTCCACTCGGCTGGGACAAAGCTGGTACTCAAGCTTTGGTTGAATAGGGTGCCTAATGGTGCTGCACGTTCATGCCTGAGTTCATGTAAGATGCAGCCTGGTATGTTATTGGGTCCCATGGAGGCTGTATTTTTTGCCTTTGAGAGGGCAGTGATGACCTGTTCCCTAGAGATAAGGAGAAGGGGGCAGGTACTGGGGATGTCCTGATTTACTGATGGGGGACAGAGGGGTGAAGTTTTCACTGAATTTGTTAGCCAGGTTGGCTACATCTACAGCATTTGTGTATGTGGTGTCCTTGACCACCAGTTCTGAACAGATCTGGGTGCTTCCTTTGAGATTGCGGACATATGTGAAGAAAGCCTTATGAGTGTTGCTAGTATTAGTGGCCAAATTGGACTCGAAGTTGGCTTCAGAGGATTTCACTAGTGCTCTTATTTGCTTATTCAGGCTAAGGAAATATTGCTTCCAATTGGGCACCTGCTCCTTCTTGGTCCTGGACAGCAATTTTTTCCTTTTGTTATATAGTTTATTTATTGCAGATGTCCACCAGACAGGTTTACTCTTCCTTGAGGAGGATGATTCTGTCCTGTCTGTTATTCCTGATTCCATCCATCTATATAAATGCTCGTATAACACTTTGGTGTAGATTTGGACATTGGTGCCAGTTCCTACAGAGGAGAAGCTCCGACAGAGGGGGTGGAGGCTGTGAAGTTGTTTATATCACCTCTCAGGAGGTTGTAATCAGCTTTGAAGAAGTTTTTTTTGTTTGACCCTAGCTACAGGGGGGTCAAGGGAGATGATGACCTTGAAAGTGATTGCTTTATGGTCGGGTCTGATCTTACCAAGGAGGATGATACTGCAGGGGTGCTGCATTGGTGACTCAATGTTGATTAATACCAAGTCCAAGATAATATCACCTCTTGCGTGGGGTATCGACTAGCTGTTCCAAGGCATTTGCATTAATAAAATTGAGGAATCTCTGGGCATTTGTGTTCTGGGATGAGTAGTTTTTCCAATCTACGGTTGGGTAGTTAAAGTCACCCAGGATCAGGGTAAAAGGTTGAATCTTGACAGATCTGAAGAGGTCCCGATATGTGGAGTGGGCATCTTGAATCAAATTTGGGGGCCTGTAGCTGGCTATGATTTGAATAAGGGTCTTGTCAAGGGTTAACTGCACCTGGAGTGTCTTCTGTGCATCATACTATTTGACCAGCCTGGAGGTGTGTGTGTCTTCAATATGTATTGAAACTCCACCTCATTTGGCTTTGCTGCCCAGAGTTTTGGGACTGAATGTATGATAGGGTGAGAAACAAGGTAAGGCTGGTTTGTTCTCTGTAGCTTTGAACCAGGTTTCTGTGACTGCACAAATGTCAGCATCTTACAGGGTTAAGAATGCTTGCAATGAGTGCAGTTTCATGTTTAGACTCCTAGTGTTAAGCAGCATGACCTTTAATTTGAGTTTTTTTAAATTTTTATGTTGGTAGTAACAACCTTCGCAAACATCGTGATGGCTAAATAGGAGACTAAATTTTTAAAGACACATCCACTATTTAACAAGGTCATCATATATCGTAGATACATAGATGATTTGCTGTTTGTATGGAAGGGAGAACATAAAGAATTTGTAGAATTGGTTGAATTTTTAAACCAAACTACTAAGTTCTTAGAGTTTAAAATAGTTGATTTTGCTAAAAAGATCACATTTTTAGATCTGACACTGGAAATTGATGATGAGACTAAGACCTTTCACAGTGAAATTTATAGAAAACCGTACTTTGCAAATTGTTATTTACACAAAGACAGTTTACATCCAGTGCATATGAAGAGAGGGGTCATTAAAGGTCAGATCATCAGGTTAAGTAGATTAACGTCCAATGATAGAGTGTTCCAGAAGGAATTACTTCTTTTGAGGTCACTTTTTATGAACAGGGGATACACTAGAGATTTCATAGTCAAAATAGAAAATGAAGTGTTACCACTAAGAAAAGGAGTGGCCAAACCGATATTACATTCAGAGGATTTGTTAGTGGGGGTACCCCAAACATGCATTGAGAACACCCACCAGGAAGGGCTGATCAAAGAATTTATAACAGCATTCCCACTGCCAATTGTAAACGAGATGTGGAGTATTAAATCCATTATAGAAAATAATTGGAAAGTCATCATGGGAAACAGAGAATTGGTGTCAGTTGTAGGACATAAACCTAGATTCACTTATAAGAAGGTTGTAAATTTAAAGAGCATATTGGAATCAGGCAGAGACAAAAACAATAGTTTAGACAGACTTTGTACTAACAAAAAGGGTACTTTTAGTTGTACAAATTGTAAGCAGTGTAGATACATGAGCAATTCTTCTTTTGTGACAGTACAACATTTAAATCACACATTTTGGGCTAGGGAATATTTTAATTGTAATAGTGAATTGGTAGTTTATTTAGCCACCTGCGTAACATGTAAAAATTATTACATAGGGAAAACCAAAAGAATATTTAAGCGCAGGGTATATGAACACACCTTGGCTATAAAAAAGAAGGACAAAAACAATGCCCTGGCAAGACATGCCATTGTATGTAGAGACTTTAAAAAGTTTGAATTTTTTATTTTAGATGCAGTAAAGAAAGGATTATTGACAGGAGATCTTAACAACATTTTAGAATGTAGAGAATCTTTGTGGCAACTGGTGTTTGGAGCTGATACAACACCAGGGCTAAATGAAGTAATAAATCTAAAGTGTTTTCTAATATATAGATAGAACACTATAAGACACTGTTTGTATTTGGTGTTTTATCAAGTAGTAATGTTTTATATGTATATATTACTGAATGATATATTTTTCAAAAGAATATTTGTATCAAGTTTTCATATTATTAGAAGTCAAAATTACAACATACACATGGTTATTTTAATAATTTTTTGAAAAATAAGTTGATATATATACAATTATTTATAAATTAATGACATCATTTCCTGTAACAACAGTATTTAAGCAAAGTCAGTCTGATGTAATTTATTTCTGAGGAAGTTCACGAAAATAAATGTGGATGAAAGCGCTAAAGAAGGATTTACAAGTGTATTCTTTTGTAGCTGTTTCTGGTCTCTAGCCTGGTTTGACACTTTTTACAGTTTTGGAACCTCATGACTTTTGCTAAAAAAGGCACTATGGAGGAGGCAAGGGCCTTTGCCAGAAGCCTGAAGCCCAAGTGAGACAAATGCAGTCCATCTCTAGCAAAGCATTGTGGTCTGTCAATCACATCTTCCCAGGCTGTTAGGTACTGGATCCCCTGGAATGATACCAAAAACTAAGCCAATTGTTAAAGTTAATCATTTTCTGTTTGTATTGAGGCATCATTCTGGGTGACAGCAGAATACTGCTTAAGGTTAAGGACATACCTGCCTGGGACACATATTCGTGAGCTCAATCATGTTTCTCCTCATATAGTCCAGGGAGGTACATCTCAAGTCATTCACTCCAACATGGACTATGACAGTCATAATAGTACCTGTTGTTGAGAGACTTGAGTGGGTGTGTGATATGGTGGAATCTGGCACCTGACAAACAACTAACTGTGACTTTCTCCTTATCCAGCCTGGTGAGAAGCACATCTGTCTGTCTCACAATGCAGTCTCCTATGATTAATATGTCGGGTTTATGGTTAGGCCTTCGTGGTTGCGAGACACAGGTGTGTGGACTATGTGTGACATGTGGTGTGGAGGACTGTGGAGATCACGTATGTTTTTGCCTCGGAGGTCTCCTTTGTTTGGGTACCTTTTTGTTGAGGACATCCTCATATGTGGGTGGGTGTTGTGTAGGTGTGGGTGGTGTTTGAGGTGTAGTGATTGTGTTGACAGCCTTCTCAGTGCCAGATACTGGTTTGTGAGGGAGAGAACATAGACTCTAGGTTCTTAATGTAACTGCATCTCTTACAAATTGTGACCTTAGGTGGTAGTAGTAGATGGTTGTCCATGTAAATGAGGCAGTTGCTTCACCCTCTCAGGATGTCCATATCAATCAGGCTGGCAGGAGAAACTGTAGGAAATTGTCCATCCTTCTCTGGAACAGGCTCCCTTGTGAAGCAGAATTCCTCCCTAACCCAGTTCAACTTAAACGTGGATAGTTGGGTGGGGAACAGTTAATTTAACCCTGTTTTGGCATCTATGTCTCTAATGGACACAGGCAGCCTGTAAATGTTTCATCTCCCAGGCTCCTGCTTGTAAGCATTTCATCTCCCAAGCCCCTGTTTGCACTTTTGAAGGGTATGAGAACTTGTCACAGATTCGGGATGCATGACTAGGCTTAAAAAGGCCCTTGTGATTGTTAGGTTAGTAAACACCTATGAATCTATTCTACAGTTTAAAAGAAGAAAATAACTTTCTCTTTTTGTTTTGCTCTTCAAGGCTCTTTGCATCCAAATGGGAGAACCTTTATTTTGTAGAGGTGCCAGATAGCAAAACATTTTAGCCACTCCTCCGCACGTTATGTGCACAGATCTGTTAAGTTTATCTTTTGTTATTAATTCATCTGGGGGATGCAAACTGTGTGCTATGTGCAACTCAGTCATCAGTGTACTGCTACTTAATGGGCGGCGTTATCAGTTGCATGAAATATAAAAATGTGCCTTTGCACATAATTTGTAATAAAAATGACAGCAGTCCAAACTATATTACATCAGCTTAATGGTCCAGCTGCATGATAATTCTATCTGGTCCACTTTTTAAAGTACCATAAGGTTGTACCTCCCTTCCCTCCCTCCTTACCTTCCCCCTTTTCCCTTTAACTAACTGTTACATACCATCTTGAACACTTATGTGAATTCTCTTTACACCACCCATTCCTGTAATCTATTCCAAGTGTCCACAACCTTCTATGTAACAAAGCTACTTTTGAAAGTCCAGGAAACAGTTACTCCCTACAATCTGACACCCATTCCCTTCCGTCCTGGTTGTTACAAATAACCCCTTCACATTTCCCTAGCATGATCTTTTGCATCAAAATTATATTTTCCTAACTCTTCTCTTTTCAAGCTAAAAGAGCCCTCGCTCCCTTATCTCTGGTTATATTACTTTATGTCCATTGTGTTGATCCTTCTGGTAGTTTTCTTACAAACTTCTTCTAGTAGTCTGCTATCCTTTTTGATAAATGGCCTCAAGAACTCCACACAGTACTCATGATGTGGTCTGGTCAAGGCCCTGTAGAGAAAAAGCATTAGGTCTTCTGGAGTCTGGAATATTTCCCAGCATTCCATTTGCTGTGCCACTTTCCTCTCACCCTGCTGCTGGTGGTCTAACCTATTTGTGATGACCAACATCCTCTGATGCTTTTCCTGGTCCCTTCTGATCACTCCTACTCCTTCCATTTGATGTTTCACACCAGGGTTTTTGTGGCCTGAGTGCATCACTTTATAGTTGTTTGTACTGAATCACAACAGCCACCTTTCTGTCCACATGCTCAGCCTTTCCAAATCATTTGCTGGACTTTTACTCCATTGTGACATCACCAAAGTGGTTACTCCTGTTCTTTCTTCTTTATAACACAAACCCAACCAGGTCCCTGTAGAACTCTAGTTACTGCCTTAATTCCTGATATTGTCAATCTCATATCAAATCCCTCTGTGTTCTACCAAATAAGCACACAGCTACCCATTTCCTCAGTCTTGTTTCTAACCCCAACCCTTTCAGTTTCTGTATCAGACTCCAGTGCGGGACACAAAGGCCTTGCTGAATTCCAAGTAATAAATGTCAGCTGATACTGTTCTCTCAAGTTCCATTCTAACACAGTATTTAAACTACATCAGTTTTGACTGACTGCTCCTTTTACATGTAAAACCATACTGATTGTTGTTCTCCAGATTGTTGTTCTCCAGAAATGCCACCAACCTTAACCTCAGCATTCCTTCTGTGACTTTCCCTGCCACTGTTATATGGGAATTGCTGTCTTCCAGTTCTGGTTAAGTACTAGCCAGCTGCCAGAGTGAAGTGTCTTTTTTGGACAGTCATAGAAGGATGATCTTCAGGAACAGATAATAAGCAAGACACCTAAGGGACCATGGGAATATTAAGGCAAAATTATCAGTTATTGTCATTTATCAGTCAGGCACACAACACTCTCTGATACACAGTGCAATCTTTCAGTGCTAGAACAAGAGGAATGTTGAAGTTTCTACTGCTTTATATCACTGTTTACTTTCTTTTAGAAGTACTGTGATGACCGTGCCCTGGCCCAGCAATCAAGGAGCCTCAATCCCCACCACTGACACCAGGGAGGTAATCTCATAGAAGAGGAAAGGATAACAAATACACACAGTAAAGTACAATTTCCCTTAAGTGCACACAGAGATCACAGTCAATCTGGGGTTGGCTGCTCCCTTGCTCTCTAGGTTCCCAATAAGACTCCCCACTGGCATAGCTATAGGGTCCAAATCTCAGCCTAACTGGCAAGCTAACCTCCAGTACCCTCTCTGTCCAAACAGTGCTTCATGTCCCTGTCCAGGTAGCTGACACACACCCACACTTTGAGATAAGTATTTATACAACTTCACAGACACTCCTGGGAAAGGCTGACACAGATTCTCTAGCTGTGCCCCTTTACCCAGACTGTATGGTAGTAATTACTGCCACCACCAGCTTAATAATTATCAGCTACCCAAAGGCTCTTAAAAGGGTGTCCAATTATTACTGCTCAATATTATTATCCAATTGGTAATGTGACTATTCAGTCTAAGGCTTATTATAGTGGCTTATTACAATAAATTCTATAAATATGCAATGTACTCTAGAGCCTACTTATCTCTACACAAACTAGCCACAGGTAAAGGTTTTAAAATATTTAATAATAAATAATTAAAAACACAATACAATGCTACTACACCACAGAGATATCTAAGAGTTCAGAGATCACACAGAAACTTAAAACAATACAGTAGGACAGGTCTGATGTCGAAGAAAAACACAATCTAACTTTCTAATCTTTAGCTATTCTTAAGAGAAAACATAGTGCTACAATCCTACTTACATACATATATAGAGCATAAGTGTTGTAGTTGACGGTCCAAGACTAAAATGTTTACAGTCACTCACTGAACACTAGTTTTTAAAAACACTAACAGACAGCTCTGCTAAGGCCCTCCAAATTACATAATTTTGATACTTAGGTTTACCCAGTATTCACATTACATCATTTTGACACTTAGTCTGGAGGTCCCAGGCAAACAAACTGTATTATTTAGCAAGCTAACACCTGCTCAGGAAACTACAACAATAAAAGACATTTCACATGTATACTCTAAGAATTATTCCTTAAGTTAAGACAATAGAAAGAATGTGTTCAGCCAGCCGCTTCGGCACCACTTTTTAGATAATTGTAACTTCAAAGAACATTTGAAATGCTTGGCATGGTTTTCCTTACAGCAGATGGCAATGTTGCAACAATCTTGAAGTTCACATTTTACAGTGTTTTCTTTCATTTAAGAACACAAGCCTGTATTTTACATTTACTTATAAAAATGATAGAATTATGTATCAAATTCTATTTGAATAGGCTGGCAGCCTTTGCCCATCTTTCCCCAATCTTCACAACTCTTCCCCCCTGGTTAACTCAAGCTAGTTTTTCAACTGACCCTTGAGAAATGCCGCTTGACAGGGTTAGGTCTATCTGGGTGTACCTCACCCCATGCCCTGTCGTGAGAGCCCATCTGCACTGGCATTCTCATTGCGGTGCTACACTGACATATATGCTTGCAACCCCAGGCTCCATCTTAGCAAATTGGAATTTTGCTGACTGGCTCTGTTTAACCATATTAGAGGGTTCTGATCTGTCATTACAGTGAATTTTCTTCCATACAGATAAGGTTGAAGTTTCTGCAATGCCCACACTATAGCCAGACATTCCTTTTCTACAGCTGCATGGCATTCCTCCCTGGGTTGAAGCCTACGACTGAGAAAAAACACTGGGTGCTCTTCCCCCTCTGAAGAAATCTGGCCAAGTACAGCCCCCATCCCATGGTTTGAAGCATCCACTTGCACAACAAATACTTTGCTGTAATCTTGACTGGCTAACACAAAGCTTCTTTAAGCTTCTGAAGTGCCTGCTCACATGCTTGAGTCCACACTACCTTATTTGGCCTGTTCTTCCTTGTCAGCTCTGTGAGGGGAGCAGCTATGGTATTATAACTAGGGACAAACTTTGTGTAGTACCCTGCTGTCCCTAAGAATGCCCTCACCTGCTTTTTAGTAACAGGTGCAGGTCTGGCCTTATCTTACCACTCCCCACTCTATGTCCTAGGTAGGAGACCTATGCCATACCCACCTGACTTTTGCTCGGCTTAATGGTCAACCCTGCCCTCTGTAGTCTGCTCAGCACCTCCCTGACATGCTGAAGGTGCTCTGGCCAGGAATGGCTGTAGATGTCAATATCATCTAGGTAAGCAAGGGCAAACCCTCCTGCTAGGATATTATCCACCAGCCTCTGGAAAGTCGCTGTGGCATTCTTCATCCCAAAGGGCATCTTTGTGAACTCATACAAGCCAAAAGGAGTCACAAAGGCTGACTTCTCTCTAGCACTGGGAGTCAAGGGCACCTGCCAGTAACCCTTGGTAAGATCAATGGTTGTAAGACACTTAGCCACACCCAGCTGCTCTAGGGCCTCATCTTTCCTAGGCATGGGGTAAGCATCTGACTCTGTGTGACTATTTAATTTCCTGTAATCCACACAGAACCTGATGCTGCCATCCTTATTTGGCATCAACACCAATGGCGAGGCCCAGGGACTGTTGGACTCCTGAATCACCCCTAGTTCCAACATCTCCTGTACCTCTTCCCTCAGAGTCTGTTTGACTCCCTCAGGCACCCTATAAAGGGCTTGCCTGATAGGCCTTTGGGGTCTTGTATCCACCTGGTGCTGCACCAGGTGGGTGCTCCCTAGTTTCCCAGTGCACATGTCCCCAAATTCCTGCAACACTGCTCGGATTTCCCAAACCTGGGTAGGGGATAGCTGCTGGGACATTGCTACCCCTTCCACCGAGGTGTCAGCCCAAGCCTCACTGAAGAGATCAATGCCCAGATCTCCCTCAGACTCCTCCTGCAATCCACTGCAAAGGCTCAGCACAAGGGCCCTATCATGGTAAGGTTTCATCATGTTAACATGGTACAATCTGTGCCCCTGCCATCTGCCTAGCACTTCCACCATGTAGTTAACATCACTTACCTTTCTCACCACCTTGTAGGGTCCCTCCCAAGCTGCTTGCAGCTTGTTGTGTCTGACAGGAATGAGAACCATTACCTGCTGCCTCACAGCATATTCTCTAGCTCGAGTATTCCTGTCTTACCACACCTTTTTCTGTTGTTGGGCTTCTGCCACGTTCTCCTGGGCCAAGCCCATGAGTTCCCTGTGTGTTGCCTTGAGGGTTAGGACGTATGCCACAGCAGACACCTTCTGAGACTAGCACTCACCTTCCCACTCATCTCAAATTAAATCTAGAGGTCATCTCACCCTATGCCCATACAGCAACTCAAAGGGTGAAAAACCTGTGGATTCCTGGGGAACCTCTCTGTAAGCAAATAACAGATGGTGCAAATCTGTGTCCCACTCCCTCTTAAACTGATCTGCAAATGCCCATAGCTTGGACTTGATTGCAGAGTTTAACCTCTCAACAAGACCATTAGTCTGGGGATGGTAGGGGGTGGTCTTCATGTGCTTCACCCCACAGGACTTCCACAGACAAGCCAGCAGGTCTGACATGAAATTGGCACCTCGGTCAGTCAGTATTTCTTTTGGGAAACCTACCCTGCTGAAAATCTCTAATAAAGCATTTGCCACCTTCTCTGCCTCAATGGAGGACAAAGCCACTGCCTCAGGGTATCATATAGCATAATCCACTACCACTAGGATATGCTTTTTCCCTGTGGAACGTGGGGTACTCAGAGGACCTACAATATCCATAGCTACCCTCTGAAATGGCTCCTCAATCACAGGCAAAGGCATCAAAGGAGCTCTCACCTTGTCTCCTGCCTTGCCTTCTTTTTGGCACTGCTCACAGGTCCTGCAGTACCTTGTTACATCTCTGGAAATTCCAGGCCAATAGAAGTTTTGCATAATATGCCTCTTTGTACATTTTATGCCCATATGACCTACAAAGGGAATATCATGGGCTTTGACTAGAAGTGCCAGACGGTAGGCTCTAGGCACTACCAACTGCTGTACTCGCTCACCTTCTAGCCCTCCCTCAAGGGTCCACTCTCTGTATAGTAACCCTTTGTCTCAGTATACAGATTCCCCCTTCCTTTGAGAATCAGGTGCCTCCCTAGCTACCTGCTTCAGGCCTTGCAATGTAGGGTCCGACAGCTGAGCCTTTCTCAACTCTCTCCTTGTAACCCTTCCCAGCTCCCCTTCACGGGAAGTCTGGCATCCTTTGACAGTGGAGCCTCACTGTCAGCCTGGGTACTACTAATCACCTCTATCTTTGAAGTTACCCTGTCCAAGGGAACATCAGTACCCACAAGCAGCTGTGGCTCCCATTCAGTCTCACTGTTACAGAGTAGCTCTCTCCCTGAAGTAACCACCTCAACAGTCCTGGCTGCAAGTAAGCAGTCTGACTGGGTCTCCCCCAGGCTACCAGACCTACATGCTTGTCTCCTAGCCTCAGTGTGTATACCTGCATAAGTACATGCTACTGCCTCATCGAAATCCTTCCCTCTCAGGACATCTGCAGGATGGCAGTTCCATACCCCTGTTGTCTCAAGACAACCCACTATTGGTATTTTGTCTTTCCCACTTACTGGTTCCCTCATCTTTGGTTCCCCACCTTGCCTCTGTGGACATTTGTATGCCATATGGCCTCACTGGTTGCATGCAAAACATTTCACCCTAGCTCCTGGACGTGTACCTGGAGTAGTGGCTTCCCCTGCTACTGGCAGATTCTGTTGGGGCATTCTGTGCTGCCCACCATGGGTTCCTTTAGACCCATGAGCAGTACTGGCGGTCCCCTTCCTGTGCAGGGCTGCCCTGCTGGCCAGGTATAGGTCTCCCTTCTTCCCCAACTCATCTAAAGTAGCACACTGACTATCAGCTAACCAGATCCTCATGTCCTCAGGCAAAGTGCTAAGGGCTTGTTCTCTCACCAAAAGGTCTGCCAGCCCTTCAAAAGTGGTGACCTGACATCCACTCACCCAGCTATGAAAATAACCACTCAGTTCAGCAACATATTCACATACATTTTCATCTGCCTTGCGTCTATGCTCACAAAACTTTTTCCTATACATTTCAGGTGTTAGCTTAAAACATTCTAACAGACATTTCTTTACAGCAGTATAATCAAAACAGACAGAGTCAGGCATTTGTGATATACAAGTTACAGCATTCCCATGGAGTAAAGGGGTTAGGAACCGTACCCAGAGCCTTTTGTCAACACTATACTGGTTGCATACCCTTTCAAACATGTGAATGAAGCTATCAAAATGATCCCCGTCTTTAAATTGTGGAAGAAATTTACTGACCTGTTGTGCTTCTGGGGTCCAGTTACTTCCTTCCCCATTACCTCCATGACAGTCAGCATTCCCCTCTTATGCTTCCTCTGACGCTCCTTTTCTTTGGCTTCTATCTCCAAATGACTGGCCTCCAACTCAAGTCTCTTTAGCTCCAGCTGGATTTTTAAGCCCTCTGCAGAAAGGTTGAGCTATCCATTCTCCGAGGATATTGTCTCTCCACTGTCAGTCTGATTGTCCTTCGCAGAAAGGTTGAGCTGTCCATTCTCCAAGGATATTGTATCTCCACTGCCAGTTTGATTGTCCTCCTGGATGCTGTTTTCTGATGTAGCTGTAACCAAGGCTGCAATCAGGTCTGCCTTAGTCAGGTTTCCATGCACTAGTCCCCGAGCCTGCACATCTCAACCAGCTGGCTCCTTGTCAGCTTTCCATACTCCTGTGCTGATATGCTGCCTGCTCACCCTGACTAACTAAGCTAACAAAAGAAATAAAACAATTGTGATCTGAACTCGAGTATACACTGTGTGGCTGATTTAGAGTACAAAACACTTTCAGAGATCACTGTAAATAAGCTACAGGAGTCACTCTATCTACACCACTGCCAAACAGATATGTGAGGATATCTTATCCCAACCACTGTCACCAGATATGTGACGACCGTGCCCTGGCCCAGCAATCAAGGAGCCTAAATCCTCACCACTAACACCAGGAAGGTCATCTCATAGAAGAGGAAAGGATAACAAATGCACACAGTGAAGTACAATTTCCCTTAATTGCACACAGAGATCACAGTCAGTCTTGAGCTGGTTGCTCCCTTACTCTCCATATCCCCAATAAGACTCCGCACTGGCACAGCTATAGGGTCCAGATATCAGCCTAGCTAGCAAGCTAACCTCCAGTACCTTCTTTGTCCAACCAGTGCTTCATGTCCCTGCCCAGGTAGCTGACACACACCCACACTTTGAGATAAGTATTTATACAACTTCACAGACACTCCTGGGAAAGGCTGACACAGATTCTCTAGCTGTGCCCCTTTACACAGACTATACGGTAGTAATTACTGCTACCACCAGCTTAATAATTATCAGCTACCCAATGGCCCTTAAAAGGGTGTCCAATTATTACTGTGCAATATTATTATCCAATTGGTAATGTGACCTTTCAGTCTAAGGCTTATTATAGTGACTTATTACAATAAACTCTATAAATATGCAATGTACTCTAGATCCTACTTATCTCTACACAAACCAGCCACAGGTAAAGGTTTTAAAATATTTAATAATAAATAATTAAAAACACAAGACAATACTATTACACCACAGAGATATCTAAGAGTTCTGAGATCACACGGAAACTTAAAGCAATACAGTAGGACAGGTCTGATGTAAAAAAAAAACACAATCTAACTTTCTAATCTTTAGCTATTATTAAGAGAAAACACAATGCTACAATCCTACTTACATACATATATAGAGCATAAGCAGTGCTGGGGTTGTTGGTCCAACACAAAAATGCTTATAGTCTCTCACTGAACAATAGTTTTTAAAAACACTAACAAACAGCTCTGCTAAGGCCCTCCCAAATGCCATCATTTTGACACTTAGGTTTTCCCAGTATTCATTCACATTACATCATTTTGACACTTAATCTGGAGTTCCCAGGCAAACAAACTGCATTATTTTGCAAGCTAACACCTGCTCAGGAAACTACAACAATAAAAGCCATTTCACATGTATACTCTAACAATTATTCCGTAAGTTAAGACAATAGAAAAATGTGCTCAACCAGCCGCTTCGGCACCACTTTTTAGATAATTGTAACTTCAAAGAACACTTAAAATGCTTGGCTCGGTTTTCCTTACAGCCGATAGTAATGTTCCAACAATCTTGAAGTTCACATTTTACAGTTTTTTTCTTTCATTTAAGAACATAAGCCTGTATTTTACATTTATTTATACAAATTATAGAATTATGTATCAAATTCTATTTGACTAGGCTGGCAGCCTTTACCCATCTTTCCCCAATCTTCACAAGTACTATTACCCATTCCAGCTTTTTCAGGGAGACCACTTTTAGAGAAGCAGATGAGAAGGGCAGAGTCTGTCCTGGCTGTTCAGTTTTGCCATTCTGGGACAAGACTAGCAACCAAAACATTAATTGATAATTGTTTGCTGTTTATTGTGACACTAAATGTCATATAACTCAAACAATAAGAAAAATCAGTTTCTAGACTACATGAAATATATTAGAAAAATGCATCTACTAGTCCTGTTGCTCAAGGATTCAATGCTTTCAAATAACTCTGAAAGCACTGAAATATTTGGTAAGTTCTTTATACTGTACAAAGAAAAAAAAAAAGAACATTGTTGGACTAGAGTGTTTTTATATTTTACTTTAAAAAGAAGCTTGTCTCATTTTGAAGAATGGAACTGTACAGCTACAGCATAGAAACAGTGAGTTTTATAAGAAATACCTGTTGTACTCCATCTATCACTGTAACAATTGATGGTCTTTTTAAAGTTTTTTCTTTTTTTTTGCTTACTTAGATCTTGTCTTACAATTTATTTTTAATTTTATTTATTTATTCTTTGCAAGCTGCGGTGGTGCAGCGGTAACATTGCCGCCTCACAGCAAGAGGTTCTCCTGTTCGATTCTCGGCTAGAGCACCTTCTGTGTGGAGTCTGCATGTCCTTCCTGTGGTCGAGTGGCATTTGAAAGACATGCATGAATGGACATGCCTTCGCTGAAGGTTGGGCATCAGGATGGCACCTTGGCATCATAAAAATCTAATGCCAATCATTAGCAGACTGGAATTCCACTGTGGCGACCTCTAACCAGGAAAAGGAAGAAGAAGATTTATTTATTCTTTGTTAATCAAGTTAGCCCCACTAGGCTAGTAGGGGAGATCTGAGGAAGTATTGTACAACTAATAGATGTTAACAGATGTTACTATCCTCCTAGAAGAGGAAAGGTTCTAAATTGTTGTGGAAGCAAAGCCACCTTCATCTATATATACATATACATACATATATATATATATATATATATATATATATATATATATATGTAAAATAGCTGTAGTTTGTCTTTTTGGCTTTTCCCGGTTAGGGGTCGCCACAGTGAAACTCCGGTCCGCTAATGATTTGCAGTAGGTTTTTATGGTGCCGAGTTGCCAGCCCAACACCCAACCTTCAATGAAGGCACGCCCATTCACGCATGTCTTTCGAATGCCACTCGACTGCAGGGAGGACATGCAGACTCCACACAGAAGGCACTCCAGCCGAGAATCGAATAGGAGAACCTCTTGCTGTGAGGCAACAACGCTACTGCTTCACCACCGCGGCTATACATATATATATATATATATATATATATATATATATATATATATGTAAAATAGTACTGCACCTAAATATGTTACAATTTTACTTATCTGTACCTGTAGTTGCTAATATTTTGCTTATGTGGAGCTTTTCTCCCCGGGCCTCTACTGAAACTGGACATATATCCCGTTAGACTAGCCTGGTCAACAAATGTAAAATAAATAAATAAACATATATATATATATATATATATATATATATATATATATATAAAATTGATCTAGAAATAACACTAAGTAAATGAAAAGTTTCTGTACAATTCTTGTGCTCTCTGGAGACAGAGATGTGTTACTTACATAACTTACATTTGGAAACTGCACTGCGTTTGTCAATTCTGTCTCTGTAAACAATATTTCCTTTGTACTTACATTTGTTTGTAGAATAATTGTAAACAGATTATATCCAAAGATAAGTAATTTAGCCTCCCATCAACCAAGTGAGAGTTACAGCAAACATCATGAGAAAATGAATGTTATAAATCAGTAAATATGTGATTCCTTTTCTGATTACAGTTTTAGTTTTAACTACATCTATATATGTAATCACAAAATATCTTCCTGTATCATTTCTTTTCTCCCATAAAAGAGGAAAAATTTGCTGTTTTAGAATTACATCATAATAGCAATTATGTAACAAAATACTTTAAGCAATTACAGTGTTGAAAAACAGAGTAAAGGGGAAACTACCTAAAGTAATCTTGCATTCTAACTGTTAATTTGTAATTATTAAGACTTGATTTTGTCAAACTTTTCTGTCTGTGATATGGTTGACAAAGTCCATTGGATTGACCCACTGAACTATCAAATAAAAAAATTAAGGGAAAAAGTCCGTTCATAATTATCAAAAATGTAATTTCATTCATATTATTTACACCTGAGCAATTATTACATACAATCAACATCAACCGTAAAATCTGGTGACATCAGGAGATTCAGCACAGGAATTTTGTGACCCCACTCAGAGTTAAAACTCGATGACTAGGCTCAGCAACCTGCAATGCCTACATTCAGAGTTACTAGATCAAGGGTAGCCTCAGACAATAACCCTTATAAATCATTAATCAGATAGTGTGGGATAAAACACTTAGGTGTATGGAAGTTTAGTGCTGTTACCTTTCAGTTTGTGAGCCACTGTCCTCAGTAATATGACTGCAGTGACCGTTGTTTGCAAGTGTAGGTTCAGAACCAATTTTAACTTATTTTTGAGAGGGTTTTGTTTATTCCTGAGAAGGTTATCATACATTAGTCCACATTAAATATGGAAAGCATATCTCTGAAGCTACCTGTTGCTGTATTAAATGGTTATAGCAACAGACTGCTGTATAATGCAGACCTGTATGCACTCCAATATTGCATGGGATGCCAATAATCTTATCTTCCAGTGCTAAGTCACAAAAATCCATGTTCTGCAGCTCAGTATTGCTGAGATCAGTTTGTGGACTGTGTGTTCATCCCATGGGCATACCTCTCAACCATACCAAATTCCTCAATATTTACCGGTTTTGAGGGTAAAATAATAGGGTGCCACAAATTTCTGAGTAGCCCCTTCTATTCCCAATTTTTCTTTAACTTAGCTTGCTGTGACACATATAACCATCAGTATCAGAACACAGAACAATTGTAAGATACAAATGGGAACAGTTCGCTTACTGAGAAGGGGCTAAGTAAGCACCCCAAGCTTTTGAATAAAGCAAAACTGATACTGGGGTGCTACTATTTTTTGTCAAAGTACAAAAATACAATGTATACCATTTCTAAAGATGAAGGAAACAGCATCAATTTTCTGCACAAATTAGCGATCTGGAATGGTGGAACAGTGTCTGTAGGTGCTGCAGCCTTCGTGGATATCGAATGGACTTAAAGGTGAAGTAATAATTCAGAAGCAATGAACACTCACTGCTGGTTCTCCCTGTTGTAGACCTTTGCTGCTCGGTTACAGTTACCCCAAAACAGAACAGACACCTCTGCAGAGAACTTTGCATGAAGTCCTGATGTATGTGTGAATAAATGAACAAATGAATGAAGAAGTGTGAAGGAGCCATGTCAGCCAGTAGGGGAGCTTAGCTCCCTTTCAACAGTCTGAGTGTGGACTTCCCTCTTTATGCCGCTCTCTTTTTATAAAGCAGTCTCAGGTCACACAGTGTCAGGGTATCAGGTGGAAAAATGTAGCATTCAGTGTAACACAATAACATTCATTCTACAGTAGATTTTTTTGGGTAGACGGAATTTGCTAAAAACTGAGGAACAACACATAAATTACTATATCTGGAAACAATGGTCTTGTTAAATCTTTGTTTCAGTCTGTGGCCTGTTGTATGAACCACATACAAGTACACAAAAAACAGCTGGTGCAAAGTGCTTGTTGTGTAAGTTAATTATAAACGTATTGTAGCTTTTGTTTTCTGGAATGAGGGTTTTCATTAGTTGTTAATGTTGTCAGTGCAACTTTACCAAGTGTGTACTTTCATTTTTGTTTAGCAAACCAGGGTTAATGGAATGAGTGTTAGGTATTACAATGTTTGCTATTATTCTAATCACTCATGGTGCAAAAAAAAAAAAAAAAATCTGTGATGTTTCATTTTAAACCACACCATCTTGGAGGGTGATTTGTGTTATGTTATTTCCACCTCATCTGGCAGACAGTCTCATGATGTTTCCGCCCACCTACAGGAAGGAAATGACCCATACTGCTGGCAACAGTCTTCTGAATGAAGAAGGCACACATGTTATCTTTTTTCTGAAGTAATAGTAAATGATACTGTGAGGTGGAATTTTGCAATGCAGTGTATGTTTTTCTAACAGCACAGTTTGCAGGTTGAGAAGTATGTTGTATAGATATAGAACTGAAGACTTTTGTCAAAACGAGTACTACCTTAAGTTTATCGTAAAGCATATACTAAGCATGACCAACTGCCTTGTGTTTTGACATCCTTTTTTTGTACTAAAAGCCACAAAACAAACTGTCTTTACCGAAGGAAAACATGTAGACTTCTTTTTACATGATCAGTGTGCTTGACAGCTTTTACTGCTGCCACTCATTTGTTGTGCCCTCACTTGTATTTGCCTGTAACTCAACTGAACGCTCCCACTGCCGGCACAATGTGGGTTAACTTATTATTACTTTTTTTTATCAGATCTTCAAGTTAATGGTACTCTACTATATATCTGGGAGGTGTGCAGTACATATTCACACATTCCATCATTTCTACATTTGTGTACTGTTTCTTAGCTTTTCAGGTGTTTCCTTAAAGAGTTTAAAGCCTGCATGAGCAAGGGGACTACTGCCTCCAACCCATAAAGCAACAGCAATGGAGCAAAATGTAGGACTCTTTACTATTGACTTACTTTTTCCATTGAATTGCATTGAATAGTGGCTATAGGTGAGGTGTGTGTAGCCAAGTTGCTTTGTTGCACATCATGTGCTTGTGGAATGGCCATAACCATATGTTCTGGCAGGAGCTGAGAGGTGTTAAAGCAGTGGTTCTAGCCAGTTATTACTTGAGTGGACAACTGTCTGGCAGGTAGTGCAGAGGATTAAAGTACAGTTTCCTGTAGTCCATAATTTGATTCACTTAGCCTTCACTGCCATTTTCATGTCCTTTTATTTCTGATGGTATGTGGTGGTGGTTAGCATTTTCATAGGTTCATAGGTTCATAGGTTTATACTAGGCTATCTGCCCTAAGGCATTTATAAGCCTAGCCCAAATTATTGTGGCTTACGCCACCCCTTATATGAAAAAATACTGTGCCCATTAGTTTGTTGTGCCTCTGTCCAGCAGTGACCCAGAGATGATTCCCGGGGTAAACCTACGATCTCCCATCCACAGGTCTAGATTTCTCTTGAACAGAGTCAGCGAGGTGCTCTGCCTCACATGGACCGGGATTTTATTCCACAGCATAGGGAGTCTCTGAGTGATAAATCTATCCCTCCAGCACGTCCTATTTATATCCGTGCTAAGGTTTAAGTCGCTTGCTCTAGTGGTTTTGGTGGATTTGGATTTTTGAGGTGGAGCATGTCCATTAATTCCGGGTTGGACATGGCCTTGTATGTCAGGCACATGTCACCTCTGAGCAGACGGTATGCGACTGAATAGAGCTGGAGTTTCTTCAATCTGGCAGCATATGACAGATTTTGGAGTCCCTTTATCCTTTTGGTGAGGAACTTTTGGGGTCTCTCCAATTGCTGCAGATGTCGGGTGAGATACATCCCGAATGGGGCATTGTACTCGATCATTGGTCTGATAAGTGAAGAGTACAGGGGAACAATGACCTCACTAGATCTGGATGTGAATCCCTTCATGATCAGGTGGGCAATGTAGAAGGTCTTTCTAACCACTTTAGCAATGTGAGTGTCAAAAGAAAGGCCACTGTCAACCTGGGTCCCCAGGTCCCTGATAACCTCTTCTGTGCTTAGTGGATTGCCACCTATATGGTAGCTTGGGGTTACCTTGTTTTTCCCAAGGGTATGACTATACATTTTTGGCGTTTAACTTCAGGCCATGGCTCTGGCACCAGCTATCTGTTTCCGTGAGTCCCTTCTGAAGGATATCAGTGTCCGATGCACTTTCCACTATGGCGCCCAGTTTGCAGTCATCTGCAAACTTTGTCAGCCAAAGTCCTCCCATGTTGGCCTGTACTTCTGGGAAGTAGATGCCAAACAATAGGGGCCAAGGACCGAGCCCTGTGGGACACCACTTGTGACCGGCTTGGAGTCTGACACAGCGCCAGCAACTCTAACCCTGTGGGTTCTGTCCTTAAGCCAGTTTGCAACCCATCTTGTGACATATGGGTTTACATTTAAGCTGGTAGTTTTTCTACAATACCCGAGTGGGGTATTGTGTCGAAAGCCTTTGCAAGGTCAAGGTAGGCTGTATGGACTGCCTTTCCTCATCAATGGCCTTGGTGACTATTTCAAGAAGTCGACCAAGTTCAAAAGGCATGATCTTCCCTTGACAAAGCCAAACTGGGTCGGGTCCAATGTCTGCAAGTCCCCTATATCTTTGTTTATGAGCTCCATTATGATCCTCTCCATAGCTTTGCAGACTAGACTTGTTAAGCTTATGGGGCGGTAATTACCAGGGTCCGTGGGCGCCACCTTTGTGGAGTGGGACCACAGTTGCCGTCGCCACTCCTTGGGCACGTATCCTGTGGTAAGGCTGAGATTAAACAGCTGCCTTATGTGCGGGTTTAATTCCTCATTTAGCTCGTAGCACACAGCCGGGGACACCATCCGGTCCCATTGATGCTGTGTTTTTAGCTTTAGAGAGAGCAGCTTTCACCTGCGCATTTGAGATGTCCGGGAGGCTACACTCGGCTGGGATAGTTATCTCTCCTTTAGGGGAGAGGGGTGAAGTTTGCACTGAACCTGTCTGCCAGTATGTTGGCAATGTCTGTGGGTTCAGTGATTTTTGTATCATTTTGGACTAATTCTGAGCATATCTGTGAGTTTCCACCCAGGTTCCTAACATAGCTGAAAAAGGCCTTATGATTGTCCTTTGAATCCATGGCAATTTTTCTCTCAAAATTGGCCTTAGTTGATTTTATGAGTGCTCGTATTTTTTACTAATAATGATCAGGGGTGACTTCCCTTTTATGGATTTTGTTCTATCATGTAATAGCTTTCTCCTCTTATTGTAAAGTTTGTTAATGGCTGGGGTCCACCAGATTGGACGTTGCCCTTTGTGGAAAGAGTCTTGGTTTTATTTGGGATTGCCTGATCCATGCAGTCCTGGAGGTGTTCATAGAAGGCATTTGTAAGGGCTTCCGCAGCTTGGGTTGTGGTTTCCTCTGACTCAGGGGCCTTGAAGGATACCACACCAGTCTTGAGTAGTGTGAAGTTTGCTTTAGAGAAGTTCTTCACTATGGTCTTTTTGTTTGGGGTGGGGCGGATGTGGATTTCCAGTGAGATTAGTTTATGATCAGATCTCACCAATGAGGGATATACTTCCGTGTGGAGCATTTTGTCCCCATGTTTGTGACAATGAGATCTAGTATATTTTCTCCTCTCGTGGGAACAGTGACTAGCTGTTCCATGGCATTTGAATTTATGAACTCCAGGAACCGTTGGGCTAGAAAGTTAGGGCTTGAGTAATGTTCCCAGTCTATATTCGGGTAGTTGAAGTCACCCAATATGATGGTGTTTGGAGATACATTTATACCCTCCAGTGTCTTCAGGAAGGCTGTGTGGGGTTCCTGAGTTTGAGAGGGTGGCCTGTAGCATGCTACAATTTGTAGAGCAGTTTTGCCTATTGTTAGTTGCACCTGGATGGTTTCAAGCGTTGCCACCAACCTGGAGGTGCGAGTATCCTTTATGTATATGGATACACCCCCACCTTTTGTGGAGTCGTCCGGGTTCTGGGGCCGGAACGCATGATATGAGGTAAAACCTAATAGTGCCGGGTGCTCTCAGGAGCCTTGAACCAGGTTTCAGTTACAGCACAGACATCGATGTTCTCCATACTGAGAAGGGCCTCGAGTGCGTGCATTTTGAGATTTAGACTTCTGGCATTGAGCAGCATTACCCTCAATTTCTTCCCATTTTTGTTTTCTAGGGTGGTAGGTTTAGAATTTGAGCCTTGCCTAAAAAGGCACTATGGGGTGGCAAGAGCCTTAGCCAATATCCGGAATCCCAGGGTGACAGGTGCAAGCCGTCCCTTGCGAGCAGCGTGGCTTGTCAAGCATGTCATCCCAGGCAGACAGACACTGGATCCCCTTTGAATGACACCAGACATTAAGCCAATTGTTAAAGCTGATCATCTTGTCTCTATATTGTGGCATCATTCTTGGTGAAGGAAGGATACTGCTCAGGGTTAGGGTCATACCTGCCTGGGCTACATAATCAGAGAGCTCCTCTATGTCTCTTTTCATGCAGTCCAGGGAGGTATGCCTCAGGTCGTTCACACCAGCATGGACAATGACTGTGTCATATTTGTACTTGCTGTGGAGTGACCCAGTGCTTGTGTTATGTGGCGGATTCTAGCGCCCGATAGGCAGCTTACTGTGACCCTCTCCTTGTTCAGCCTGGTGAGTGGGACGTCAGTGTGTCTGACTATGGAGTCACCTATGACAAGTATGTTTGGTGTTGTATTTGGCCTTAAGGGCTGTGACTGCTTTGCACACTGCTTTTGTGGTTTATGTGTTGCTTGTGGGGTGTCTTGAGGTAGCAGTTGTTTGGGTGTCTGCTTTGGAGGCCTCTGCTGTTTAGGTAAATTTTTACTCAGAGCCTCGAGTATGTCTTTGTGTGTTTATGTGTTTGATTCAGTGGAGTGGTAGCATTATGTGAGGCTGGTTTTGTGGTGTGTGTAGTTGCCTTCTCCTCCTGTCTGGTCTTGCCAGTCCTGAGTTGAGAGAGCTCAGCCTCCAGTTTGGCTAAATAGCTGCATCTCTCAAGTATTTGTGTTATGTGGGAGGAGGAGAGGGTTGTCTGTGTACATGAGGCAGTTATAACATTGCCTCAAGATTCCCAGATTCACCAGCTGGACCGGAGAGGAGATTGACAACTGACCTTTGGACATGCTAGAATAATATTGGGAAATCCTTAATTGAAAACAAGGGCCAGTGGGGAGTGAGGGTGTAGTGCTTTTAATTTTTAGTGCTGACTTATATAATTGCTTTAGTGAGCAAGTGCCAGGTAACTTGAGTGCAATGTGATACAAGTAACTAAATGCAAAAACGACAAACAGTAACTTTCTTTCAAGTGAAACAAGGAAATAAGTACAGTAAGCAATGCAGATATCACTAGTGATCCACAGAAGCGCTGAGAAGTTGCGTATTAGGTGAATTAGCTTCCAGGGAAATAACAAGCAAACAAACAACAAGTATATAAACAAAGCTAGATTCAGTAGGCCTGGATCTAGTCTATGCTAGAGCAAACAAGGTCATGTTCATTTATTTCTGATGATATGTGGTGGTGGTTAGCATTTTCATGTTCTTTTATTACTGAAGGTATGTGGTGGTGGTTAGCGTTTTCATGTCCTTTTATTTCTGAAGGTATGTAGTGGTGGTTAGCATTTTCATGTTCTTTTATTTCTGATGGTATGTGGTGGTGGTTAGCGTTTTCATGTTCTTTTATTTCTGATGCTATGTGGTGGTGGTTAGCATTTTCATGTTCTTTTATTTCTGATGGCATGTGGTGGTGGTTAGCATTTTCATGTCCTTTTATTTCTGATGGTATGTGGTGGTGGTTAGCGTTTTCACGTTCTTTTATTTCTGATGGTATGTGGTGGTGGTTAGTGTTTTCATGTTCTTTTATTTCTGATGATATGTGGTGGTGGTTAGCATTTTCATGCTCTTTTATTTCTGATGGTATGTGGTGGTGGTTAGCATTTTCATGTTCTTTTATTTCTGATGGTATGTGGTGGTGGTTAGCATTTTCATGTTCTTTTATTTCCGAAGGTATGTGGTAGTGGTTAGCGTTTTCATGTCCTTTTATTTCTGAAGGTATGTAGTGGTGGTTAGCATTTTCATGTCCTTTTATTTCTGATGGTATGTGGTGGTGGTTAGTGTTTTCATGTTCTTTTATTTCTGATGGTATGTGGTGGTGGTTAGCATTTTCATGTTCTTTTATTTCTGATGGTATGTGGTGGTGGTTAGCATTTTCATGTTCTTTTATTTCTGATGGTATGTGGTGGTGGTTAGCATTTTCATGTTCTTTTATTTCCGAAGGTATGTGGTAGTGGTTAGCGTTTTCATGTCCTTTTATTTCTGAAGGTATGTGGTGGTGGTTAGTAATCTTATGTGCATTGCACTTTCTACATGTACAGCCAGCAGTTCATTTTGCTTTTATAAAAGAAAACTGCATGTTAGTTTTATACAAGTTCAAACTCTGATAAAAGCTCAAAACACTATTCTTTTGGTTATAGTTTGTGTTTAATATTTTGTCTGATCTGCAATTTGCATTTGAATGCTGGTATCCCACAATTCCATTAGGGTGGGTAGGGATACATAATTATGTATGCAAATTTTATGTTAACCAGCACCCAGATTTTTTCCAGTTGTACCTACTTTTCACGGGCCTTTCCCAGATTTTTTGATGTTTCCAGGTTGAGAGGTATGTCCATGGGGTCCAGACTATTAATCGCTTGCACTAATTAAGAAGCTGTCTGTTCTAACAGCTTTCTGAATCTCAGTCTGTCATTCTGTCATACACCGAGCTGCAATATGATTTTATGAATCCAACTATAAGTCCAGTAACCATACATTATAGTGCACATGGCTTCAATTTTAAGGTCTCTTTATACCTTTTAATTCACTTTCAGTGAATTGTATACCTGTTCAAGGAAATCCTGCGTGACTCATAACAGCTCAGTTCCAAATTAAAATCCTAAATAGACTCATAACAACTTAAAGTGAATACAGGAAAAGAGGAAGCAAAACTTAACATATGGCTGAGCTATGCAAAAGAAGACAAGTAAGGTAAGTTAAGTAGAAATGCACAACCTGCATCATACTTATTTGGCAATTAATTATTATGTAGGTAAATGTTTACTGGCCTCGGTGAAGCTGCCTCAGTCAGTCTTAAGTTGCTCAGCACCTTCTGAGCATTAGTGCCTGAAGGACTTTTTCAATATAAAATCCATTAGTTCCGCGAGTAGATAGAAATTCAATAATGTACTAGTGCATGCTGTTGTACCTTGGAAATAAAACAAATCAATGAAAAACAAAACCTGGTTGAATAAGAGAACCCTACTGTTCTGTGTTTAAAACAGAACTTCGTTAAGCAGCCTTCTTATTGAAATGAGTAAGCACTATGACATAGGACTCAGTAACGTAACTCAGGCAGCTAGAGAGGTAGGAGATGAGAGACAGCATTCCATGAACAAACACTACTTAATAAAGCAGCTTGCCAATGCTGCTTTTTTTTCTTCAAAGATCAATGTAGGGTAATTTTGAAGGACTTAAAACTGTATGATTTCACTGTACAGTTCTGAACATCTTTCAGCAACAGCCATGACATGCTTTGTTTTCTTAAAACCCAGCTCAAAATATGTCAGACAAAATATACATAGAAGTTGTACAATCTGATTATCCCTTATACCATTTTGTAAATACATTCCGCAAATCTTTAGAGAACAGCTCCTTATGCCTTTAATATTTTTAGTCCAAACATATTTCAGCTTTTTCAATTCAGCAATAAAATTTGTGGTGTACGTTAGCACACAGTGCCAAGCAAAATGAACAGAACAGTGTAATTCTGCTAGTTATATTGAAAAAAAGGAGTTGAAATAGGCTCGTGACAGCTTGATGCTTTCATGATGCCAATAATTCACATTCCAGCAGCAGGCCACCTTTCAAGTACTTTGTAAATACTTCTTGTCTGGAAACAGTTTTCTCTTGAGTATCATAAAAGGCAGTCTAAGGCTCTGTCAAGTTTCTGCAAAAGAAATATATTTGTAGATCTTTTTTTTTTTTTTTACCTTAGAAATGTGGTATGGGGCCAGAGGAAATACTTTTTTCTACATTTGAGCAAAGTGAACATCTCTGAACAACTCTGCCATCCTCTATAAGCAGTTAACCTGTTACTACTCAGTAGTGCACTGAAAGAAATGAGTCATTATTTGAGGTTTGTTACATGACATGTATGTCAGATTATCTAATTAAGGTTGGATGCTAGATTTATCGATATAGAGATATTTTCTGATGACACTGAATGTGGGCAAAGCCTCCTTCTACTGTTGCTTATTATACGACTGTGGATAGCAAGTCATATATACCATATATAATAGTACAGCCTGACTCAATAAACTCAAACTCACAATAACATTATTATTTTGACTGGTTGATTTGAGGACCAAAATGCCTTTTGCTTTTCTGTAAGTGTACCAAGATTCTTGCTACAACTGTAATAAGCACCTTGCTACAGCCACTAGTACACAACCAGCTTCACTGCTGCCATGAGTGCATAACAGCATCCATTTATGAAGGCTCGATGTCTCCATGGATTCATAAGTGAATGCCAGTACTGCAGTTCCATGCCACTGGCACGTGCAGATAATTCCCTTAAATGCTCGCACCTGGGGCAACCAACACCTTTACCTAACCCTAGTTACAGTGCTGGGTTGGGTGGACAGATTGTTGCATAACCTGCACCCTGAATATGAGGCATGGGGGTAGAGGAGATCTCATTTGCTGGGCACACAGACATGTGATTCATAAAGATGAGGTGTATGCATACAAAAAGATAATATGGAGAGTGCACAGGGAAATGTTTAGTGTATAATGAAAGCTGTTAACACTCCATACATTTCAGTGGTGACCTGAGAAACACACAGTGAGCACATGGCAAAAGTTTTGCTACAGGAAGGCAAATGTGCACAGCATATCAATAAGTGCAGCCTGTATACAAGTGGTACAGTAAGCATCAGAGAAACAGGATAGGAAAGGGGTACATCACACCAACTGATGCACCCCATAACCTATGCTGCTGAAAAGTGGGGCTGGAAGATGAGGGAATAAGGCATTATCTGACAGGAAGGGAGGGCAGACATGGAGGAGGGAGGGAGGGAAGATATAGAGGGGGAGACAGTGCGCTTGTGCTGTCAATTATGCCCACAGACACAGCAAAACATAGCCTCCATATATATAAGTATATGCATGCTGCTCTGTAAACCTTTCTACAGAGAGAAACTTTAACCAGTCTTTGTTACTCTTGGCAGACCTCAGCTGATGGTACTTACTACATATCCATTTACAGAAATGTCTGCAAACATTCTGACTATGACTTTAACTATTTATTTGTTGCTCTATGGCTATGGATATTTTGGACAGACAGTAACATCCCTGACCTCCCATTCTTATATCTATCTATATATACATATATAAATATATATATATATATATATATATATATATATATATATATATATATATGGTTTACTATCATATTTTCAAATGGAACTCTGTCGACTGCACTTTTGTCGAACACAGAAAATTGAAAACGGTAATGTCAAACTCCAAAAGCCAACGTAGGAACGGGTTTTAACATGGGTCGAGATAGGGGAGAGGTTTGTAGTTCGGCGATAGCAGTGAACATCTATCTCAACCCATGTTAAAACCCGTTCTTAGGTTGGCTTTTGGAGTTCGACATTACCATTTTCGATTTTCTGTGTTCGCCAAAAGTGCAGTTGACGGAGCTCCATTCGAAAATATGATAGTAAACCTCTCCATATATAAATGTTTTGACTTCAAGATTGAGGACCATTATCTCAAATAAGAATATCAGCAATCTCATGTTTAGAGAAGTAGCACAGTGACTAAACTGAATGATGTGTCCCTCATTTTAGTTATTTCTGGATATTATTCATAGTTTTATATTACTGGGCAAAGCTCAATACGTCCATCCACATAAAACAAAGTTAATCCCTGTCCAGATTCAAGTGCAACTTAGATGTATGGATGGGAAACATAAAAATTACACCAAGACTGCCCCTTGTAATACTAATGGGCAAAGGCAGCTCTTAAATGCGTTATCCCATGCATGGCATCTCTCAAATTATCTAAGTTTGATCCCAGTTATTCTTATTACTGATAATGCATAACTATATATGGATAGATATAAGAATGGGTGAGGTCAATCGCTATCCAACTGGGATACATTAATTTGAGCACATAAAATGAGACTAACTGTCAAGGCTAGCCTACTACTTACCTATGAACCTATAAGAATTACAACACTAACTCCTTAATCAATGTATAGACAGTGTTGCCTAAATAATTATGTATTTATTGAATGATTTAACTGACTCACATTGCCTAATCTGTATAAGCAATCTATCCCAGGATCTTAAAATACTTTGGTTAATAAATGTTATTCTGGATGAAGTTATACATTTTGTATATTAAAAATATAATTTCCTCCAAGTGAAGAATTAGCTGATTGTTGCAAAAGCTAATTATTAAATAACACTCATACTTCTTCATTCTTAAGAGCTCAAAACACTCGACAGAGTCTGCCATGAGGTGGTCGATAACTTATAAAAAACAACTTTTTTTTGAGCACTTTCTAAAATGAAAAGATCACCTTTAGAACAGGAATAGAATAATGAGTTGTATTAGTTATGGTCTTAACATAAAATGTTTACAATTTTATAGGCACTGCTACAAATTTACCAGTAAATGTTTTTCAAAAGTAGTGCCATAACACACACGCATCCTTAGCCTTAACAGCACATATTTTTCAATGGTAAATGAGAGTTTATATAAACACCAATATCCTTATAATCCTTCACTTTCTGTATCACAATTGTCTAATTTAAAAAGTTGCGCTGGATTAAATGTTCCCAAGTACATTACTCCACTTTTTTGATGGATTTAGCAATTTAAATAAGTTGGACACATTTAAATTCTAGACAGAAGCTGATGTTAGTATTATACCAGTTTTAATACTGTCCACATAATTAGTCATCCAATGGGTACTTATAGTTGACAAAAATGTAACTACAAAGTAAAACAAGATTATGCTCCATATGGTTCCCTGAGAGATAGCTGTTAGAGTCTCCGTACCAGTTGGAGTAATGGTCCTGAACTTTAACATGTATGAATCTGTTTTTTAACCAACACTTTACCCATTTGGTAATATATGACTAAATAATTTGCTTTACTAATGAATTTATAATTTCACGTATGGAATTCTGTCAAATGCCTTTGAAAGCTTCACCCATACAGCAGTCACACTGAGACCATTATCTAGTGCTTCACTAATATTTTCATACAATTGTGCAAAGTTACTAAAAGTAGATTATTTCCTCATGAAGCAAGTTGATTTTGTATCTTCAGTGCTAATTCATCCTCTTGAATATTTAATAAATATATTAACTAGCTGTCAAAACACTTGCCCTGGACTGATGCTAACTTTATCAAATGTTAATTACTGTAAGCATCATTTGAACTATTCTTATACATTGGCATATTTGCGAACCTCCAGTTATTATAGACAATGATGGTCATTGGTGACATATTAAATAGTACAATTACTGCGCATATCAGATGGCTAGATTAGCTATGAGTAAAGCACCCTACAATTAAATCAGGGCCAGTACAATTATTCTTTTTAACACTGATCAAAGTATAGTCCACCATAACTTCTGTAATTTCTGGATATGTAACTTAAGATTCATTAGGAATTTGAATTTCATCACATACCCATTTTATTGAGACTAATGTGAAAAAGTAATCATTCCAAACTTAAGGTATTTCAGAAGTGTTTAGACACATTCTATTGTTAAAATTTTTAACACTGTTAACATAACTACAATTTTTTTTTAAATCAGTGTTCTCAATCAGTGCTTCAAAATAAGCTGATTTAGCTATCTTAATTTGCTTTTTCAATACATTACAAGTTTTACTAAATGTCTTCTTTAGGGAATCTGAACCGGTTTTTTTTTTTTTTTTTGAAAAAACATTACACCTCCTTCTCTTTCTTATAATCAAGGGAGTTAATTTCTCCATTCACCAGGTAAAACTTGCTTCTGACTGACAAATGTAACCAATTTCCATGTATTCAATAAATAAAAACATCTATTTCCAAGCAACTGCCAAATTAAAAGCAGATCATATTGAACGTTGACATTTCAGTGTAAATAATATTTTCATCATGTGCTAAAAATATGAGAGATATTTGTATAAAGAGCCGTGACATCTAAAGAACACATTATTCAACCCGGTTCTAACTGTGACTCAGACAAAATTTTTAGAAATTCAGTGATGTCTTTTAATCTAGAACGAACCATTTTTAACAAAGGCTGCAGGTATTGTGTTGAAAACATAGAAAGGGGTTCTGTTAACGAACCCCTGCCACATACTTTTGGTCTTCCTGGTAGTTTCTCCAAACATTTATGTATTTTAGGTAGCAGATAAAAAGGCTGCTTCTGAAAATCATCCACAATAAGTTGTCTTTTAATAACCATGTCAATGATCCCTTCATCAACTGCAAGTTCCAAGAAAGAGTCTATATCCTTCTTGAACTGCATAGTGAGAACCAGTGGCATTAACATATAGTATCTGGAATCATATAACTGCCTGAAGGCTTCATTCTGATAATACTGCATGTCCATGAATACCACTGCTCGTCCTTTGTCTGCTGAAGGACAATGTTAGGATTATTTTTCAAATTTATTAAAGCCTGTTGTTCTTGTTCTGACAAATTATGGCCTAACATCATGAGTCATATTGTTTAAAATGTAAATCTTTGAGAACTGACTCTTGGAACATTGAAATAGATTTATCCATAGGAGGCTGAAAATTAGATTTTTGAAAACGAAAATCAGTACATTTTTGAGACTTGTCCTGTTCACCAAAAAATAGCTTCAAATTTAACAGATGGCAAAAAGCCAATACATCACTGACAACAATATCTTCATTAACAAAAAACCCAGGAACATATGATAATCCTTTATTAAGTAGTTGTAATTCAACCTCAGTGAGATCAACAGAGGAGATGTTGTGCACATTATAAACATCTTTTATTGAGGTATCAAGACCTGTATTAGAGTTTCCATATTTTTGACTTTTCCTATGTTTCTACCATCCCTGTGTTGCTTAACCCTAAAGGGTCATCCACATTTTTGGATTTTTTATGTACTGAGGACCCATGAGTGAGTACTTGTTCGATTTCTGTGGTAGGCGAATCCCCCCTGAGGTACTACTGTTGTCTGTTTTTGATCTGTTTAAGATAGATCTAGGTCTTTTCTTCTTAAGTTTACCAGTACTGGACTCCCCATCAGAAAATTTTACAGTTTTGTTGGGTCCAAATGGTTTGCTGCTTTCATAGTCTGCCAGGTCCCGTTCAGATTTGTGTAGTTTCTTAGTTTTCAGTGTTTTCTCCAAAGATAATAAATCTATAGAAAGTTTAGTTAGACATGATTTATAATGGGCCTGCTTATCAAATGGTTTAATTTCCTCACATATCCGTTTAATATCAGTAGTGTTTGCTTCTATAGTGTGTTCATAATAGGAAGAAAGAATATTAACAAAGGACATGGTGGCCTGTTGTTGAGCAGATGCCCATTCTTCCATCAATGTGTCATCAGGAACACTAACAAAAGGCTGTGTTCTAATTCTTAATCACCTAGGTGTTATGTTTTTTACTTGGTATGCCTTAAATAGTTTTAGATGACACATATTAGTCCTAAGTGAGGTCAGGTTTTTGGTAAGCTTCCCGAATAAATCCCTACAAATATCATCTGCGTCCCTCACATTATTACCCATATTTTCAATTTGATCTGTAAGACCAAAGATATGTAAATCATATTTATCTGAAGAGAGTCCCTGTAGTATAGTAACCAAATCCATTTTCCTGCCAAGATACCACTAAGCAATATATGATGGTATATAAAAAAAATTAACCTTAGCCTAGGAGAGCAGATGGATACTTAATACTAAAACATTAACTCCACTAAGGTGTTACATACAATGAAAAGTGTGAAAAACAATAATAATATTCTGATGTCAGATATTCTATAGATTCACAAGAGATCCCAACCCACAGTATTATTATTCACCAATATTAGCCAGCCAAACTTAACAATCTTCCACTCACATATATTGCTAAGCATGAATGTAAGTTACGCAAACAACTTATACATTGGTTCCCCTGTCTAATATACCAAAAATGTTGATTCAAAATTTAAAAACACCAAAAATAATGATCTTATTAGCTCCAATAATTATTAAAGCAAAAGAACATATACCAATTTAATGTCTTGTCCAAATGAACAGAACAATAATGTTATATAATTTTACAATCTGCCAAAATTCAAAAACATTATACAAGATTAATAAGTACCCTTAGAACCATATCAAGACCTGGCAATCAGATGAGGATGAATTAAACAATCAAAAAAATTCAATGCCAAATGAGTGAATGTGCCCAAGAACACAGCAATAGCCCAAAACATCATGTTCTGGTTAACCCCATAATAGCATTAAATCACACAAGAACATGGCATCCATATCTCTAATATAGATATGACAATATACGTTATAACATCGTCAGTTCAAATATTGTTATAAAGTTCCATTCATAAAGTCTATATAACAGATGGATAAGTTTCATTCATAAAGTCTACATAACAGATGGATAACATCCAGGTGTCACTGTCAAATAAGTAAATAACAATGAAAATCACAGATTATAAATTGCGCCCATCATCCTGAAACAAATTACTGGAACTGGCAATAAACGCTCCATCATCGTCAGTTCCAACTGCCCAAAAAGTGAAAAACCGAAACCCAGGCTTCCATTATAGTTGCTGTTATAGTTAGGCAGATAACAAAGGATATATATCAAGATGGGCGCCCTTAATCCTGGAAACAATTGTGAACTGACAATAAATGGTCCAAAGTTGCCAGTTCAGAATATAGTAGTAATCTCCAAATATAAAAGGCAAAAAATACAGTGTCCCAAGGCAGTACACACTCAAAGCATCGTTATTAAAGTTGAACAAGTGAAAAATCACATACCATAAGTTAAGCCGACCTCAGTTGGAATACTCTTATAACTCCCATAGACAAAAGGCCAAAAACATCCTTCCTTAAAATACCGGTCAACTTACTCCATAATTAACCAAGGTCTGATAATATCATGGCCTTGTTGCTGTTCGATAATCAACTTCAGTAATATAAGGGCACAGCTAAAAACCTTCACGATGTTGAAAACAAAGAAACAATTATGGCATATGTCCATATATGGCAGGAAAACAAACTCTTGGGCGAATCACTTATTAAAAACAGCCGTTTTCAGGGAAAGACGATCCTATATCCCAAATAATGAAAGTATGGAATATATATATTCTCCACAACTCATTATAAAACTGGGCGTACAACTACAGGTTTGGACTGCAACTAACATTAGCAGGGAACAAACTGATTGGTTCTTTCCCTTGTGGGCACTATTCATTCTGCATACATATGTTTAAATCTAAGGAATTTTCCAGCAAAAAACACTAGCAGGGTGTATAACATCAAATGTGTTGGGAATTGTGGAATGGACTGGGTGGTCTACTTGGCCACCTGTTCTTGCTCCGCCTTTTATGTGGGACAGACATACAGACTATTCAGGATTAGAATGTTGGAACATCTTTGTGACATTAGAAATCAATGTCTGACCAATGCTCTGACCAATGCTCTATACAAACGCGCTGAATCATAAAACAACCAAATTTCATTTCATGATTATTGACAAACTATGGGGGGATAGATCCAACAATAATAAGGAGAGGGATTGGATTATTAAAGTAGGGGGGCTTTTTTCTCCTGGCTTGGATGACTATTTGTAAATTTTGGTTGTATGTGTATTTTAAGACCCCCTGTCAGGGTATATGTGGATTCTAATATACTGTGACTTTAAATATTTGTTTAGCCTTAATTAATTAAGGATGCTATACAAAGCACTTTGAATTTGTCAGTGTTGTATCACTGAGGAAGGCCAAGGTGCTGAAACTGGTCTGATTCTTTTGGTTATGCCATAATAATATATTGGATATTTTCACTCCTTGGTGCTGGCCTCTTTTTGACTTTGATATATGTTTTTTTGGCCTTTTTGCACCTGCTTTACATACAAGTACGTTGTGGTAGAATTGTGTATTACATAACCCAGAATTTCAACTGATGTTACAAAACATACTAATAATGTTAGCCAGTTAGACAATACATCATCGCAGGAGACAAGCCTAGATATTCAGATCACCTGTCCCATGGAATATTCCTTTTAGTATGGATAGGATGATTGCTTTTAAAACGTAAATAGCTATTTACAAATGTATACTTTCTAAATATAGTGTTTTCAAAGGATTTATCCTGCAAATTTAAAGAAAAAGTAACATCTAAAAAATGAAAAACCTATATTCTCCCATAGTGAAATGCAGAAACTCAGTAGTAATGTTAAGTTGTTGTAAAAAACATATGACAATCAGCTTCAGGTCCTTTTCAAATAAAAATAAAACACATCTACTACGAACTGTTTATAATAAATGACTCTATAATACAAAGAAACAATAGTCATAATATTTTGTTCCCATCACCCAAGAACTAAGTTAGCAAAGAATGGTGTTATCTGTTGAGAATATTTTTGATTAAAAATAAAAAAAAAATTAAAAAAAACTGTGATTCAAAACTCCTCTGTTACAAACAATATGTGTTAATAATACTAGGAGAAACAGTGGCATACTTAGTTTATAAAGTTCTAAAGTTCTAATATACATACTACCTTTAGTACTTGATGCCTTTAGGCGCAACTATGGGCTTAGCATGTGCCAATAGTTATGCCAATATGGTGATGGCATATTGGGAAAATGAGTACATTTTTGCTAATAAGGTATACTCTGAAGATCTTGTGTGTTATTATAGATTTGTGCATGATGTCTTTATTTTATGGCAAGGCTCTTTTGATAGATTTGAATCTTTTGTATGCTGGTTTTATAGTACTACAGATTTTTTTTTAGTTTTTACTGCTTGTACTTCAAACGAAGCCATGGTGGTACAGCAGTAGCATTGTTGCCTTACAGTAAGAGGTTCTCCTGTTCGATTCTCGGCTGGAGTGCCTTCTGTGTGGAGTCTGCATGTCCTCCCTGCGGTCGAGTGGCCTCTGAAAGACATGTGTGAATGGGTTTGCCTTCGCTGAAGGTTGGGTGTTGGGCTGGCAACTCGGCACCATAAAAATCTACTGTCAGTCATTAGAGGACCGAAGTTCCGCTGTGGCGACCCCTAACCAGGAAAAGCCAAAAAGACAAATAAAATTCTTGTACTTCAAACAGCTCTGTTGACTTTTTGGATGTTCATATTTTGAAAGACTGCAAAGGGAATATAGTGCAACTGCTAGGAAGTCATAAAGCAATACAACAGTTTACATTTTAAACCTAATAATTACTTTTCTCCCAGACAATAGAAAGAAACTTCTAGCTCTAGACATCCTGTCTCCTTGCTTCATTAACTGACTTTTATAGCACATCGTAAAGCATTTAATTTCAATTTATTTTCTTGAAGTTTTGTGAGTTTATCTTCTATGTTCCAGCAGGGTATGCTGTGGTTAAATTCTTGAAGCTCAGTACATAACATACAATTCTGTATAAATCATATCAATATTCACAAATTACACAGAATTATTTACAAAATTCTAGACAGCTAGGCTGGCAGTTGTCACAGGGGTTATGTTCATAAGGAAGTTACTGACATTTTGGAAAGGTCAAGGGCCTATGTCAAACAGAAAGGAGATCCTATTTCTCTGATAATCCAAATGACAGAATTACCAACATCATAACTCTTGATTATTTCAGAATTGGTCTTACTTACTCTAGTAATGTATATGATGTATGTAAATCATTAAGAGAAACTGGACGAATTTTAATGGCTGATGATATTATTAGTAAACCTACTGGAGATAGACCTCAGTTCTACTTTAAAAATGCCAAGAACTTAATAGAGGCTTTGCTTTAAAGATAGTTACTTCAGTAAAAGTAGGTACACACCCCTACTGTAACTGTAAAGCTTGCACTTTTATTTCTGATGTTCCGTATTTTGTTCACCTTATCACGAATATCTAGTATGAATTTAAGTCCTATGCTGATTGTAAAGCACAAATTTGGTGTGTTTCGCAACATACATATGCTGTCCTAGTTTTTATGCAGGGATGATTACTCATAGCCTGAAGGAGAGAGTTCTGGAGCACATTGGAGATATCAGGAGGGATGTCAGTACTAATGCTCTTAGTAAGCATATCAGTTTGCATTCTGGTCACAGTTTTCTTTTTAAAGTAATTCAGTTAACTGTTAAAAATAGAGGAGGAGGAGAGCTATTGAATAAAACTGGAGTCAATAAATTAAAATGGATCATTACTTTACAAGCAAACAGAAATTGGTTTACCTTAAGTATGAAATGCAGTTGGCTGAAATGCGGTAATATCGACTTGGAAAACCCAAAACAGTGGGTACCAACGTGCAAAATGTCAAATCCGCACATTAATATGCAAATTTGACCTTACTCGACATTAGCAGAAAGCAGTTCTACACTAAACTACATCAGACATAACGTGAAGATTTTGCATTCACTCTCTGCAAAAATTATATTCCAACTCAGAGATCGCACTACAACGGGGGAAAGGGTACATTTCCCAATCCCCACTGTACTGTGATCTCTAGTTCAATGACCAATCTCACCTTTGAGAATGCACTGAGCATTCACTGAAATGGAACTTACACAAGGGAAGGATCGGCAACACGGTTGGGCCAAATGTCATTCGACAACCCGTGTTCGCAGAAACTTCCCTCTGCAATTTAAATGTAAACCCTAAAAATTTTGGTTTATATGAAAACACTTCCTTAAGGCCTTCCCTAAAGGAATGCAGGATTAACCCTTAACTTGTTGTCAAGGTAGTTGATTGATCTGATTGCCAGCGTTCATTGTTGTTTTATGTTTTACAATGGTATATAAAGTTGGCTTTTGAGTTGTTTGAACAGTCTGAAGTGCTTATGCACAAAAAAGCTTACATTTGTATTTAATAAAAAATTTCAGTTGTTTTTAGCCATGCTGGATACTCCTTCTTTATTTTATTATACTTAATACCTTCCACTTGCAGAATGCAGCTACACAGATCTATTAGTGCACTTTTTTGTTTTCTTTATTTTTACAATATTTCTGGGACTTTTTGAATAAATTGAAGAGGATCTGGATATTTAGGCTTGTCTCCTATAATGATGCATTTTGTGACAAACTGGATAAAACTACACATACACACATGCGCACACACACACACACACACACACACACACACACACACACACACACACACACACACACACACACACACACACACACTACACTAGTCAGAAACTTAAAAATAAGGAAAGGCATGACCTTCAGTACAATGTACGATATTCATTGAACTTATCAGTAGCTCTGTTTCTCCACAGAGGTACATTTTTTGAAAGGAAGAGACTGATATTTGAATAAAAGTATGTTTCTGCTACAGCACCTTAAGACTGTTTTCCTTCTATAAAAACATGGTGCAGGGGGACAGACTGACTGCAGTGCCAAATGGGCATGTTTATGTTCATGATACAAATTCTGATGTGTGGCCATTAAGTATTGTTACTGAGCCTATAATGCACAAGTCTCTGAGGCCAACGAGTGAAAACTTGATTCTAAAATATAGTCCTTAAGGGGAAGGAGCAAAAGAAATGTTTTAAAAATTGCTCTGAATAGATGGAGAAACTCCAAAATACTTGTTATTTCTACACAAAGAATACTTCTTCTGGCTTTTCCCAGTCAGGGGTCGCCACAGTAGGTCACTGTCTGCTGATGACTGGCAGTGGAGTTTTACTGTGTCAAGTTGCCAGCCTAGCACCCAACCTTCCACAGAAGATACACACATGCATGCACTCACACCTAGGACCAATTCTAGAGTGTCCAATCCACCTACAACATGTCTTTGGGAGAAAACTGGAGCACCCAGAGGAAACCCATGCAACCACAGGGAGGACATGCAGACTTTGCACAGAAGGCAACCCAGCCAAGGATTGAACCAAAGAACCTCTTGCTGTGAGGCAGCAATGCTAACCTCCGCACTACCGCGGCCTCCCTGCACAAAGACAAGTAAACTGAAGACTGCTTTTCGGCATTGCATATCCTACAACAAAATTTTTATAATATTTTGCAACGACACCATTCCAATATCCATTTATTAAACAAATCTGCCAGCTATTTAAATTTAACAATGACTCAGGTAAAGACAGATATTCAAGTTTATACAGTGTTTCCATTATCTGGAAAGCTGCATACTTCCTATATCATTCTGTCACACTAGATGTGTTAGATACATTCAAGAACCAAATATACAACTCTACACTGAACACTGGAGGGAAAAAAGTTGAGATAAACAGTTTATGTCGCATGCCAAAAGTTTGCATTCCAAGTATATGATTATCTACATAATGGACTCAGAGTTGTTAACAGTGGTCCAAATGTATGGTTAAGTAAAAGACTAAGACTCTATTTCACAATGTAAACAGGATGTTAATATATATTCTGGCTACAGTACTGCTGAGATCCAAGACTGACTGACTGAGCCTGATTATGTAGCTTTATTGCCAGATTCAAAATAAAATAAACAGGATTCTGAACTTGTAATGCCATAAACAGTGCACAGGAGACTGAGCATCACAGTTTTAAACACTGGAGGCTTGTCGCAGCACAGCCTAAACTATATATGATTACTGAATTACACAACAGTAGTGTCAATGTTAATCAACAACTACACAGAACAGCGGTAAACAGAATTTGAAAGGTTCTGAGTTAATAATTTTTTGCTTTACTTTTAGGTTCTTGCATTGAACTTACATTTGAACTTGTGAGACTGCACCAATAATTATAACTTTTTGAAATATAAAGAAAATTGTCATTCTTGTTGAATACTGACCAAACCTCATATTGAAATAAGACTCAACAGTTAAAGTCCATGCCTACATTTTCAAAACTGTGTTTCCTTTCTAGAACATTTAGTATTTGGAACAGGCGACATTTTAAATAATGAACTTGCCATATATGTTTTAGCAATGCAGCCTTATTCCTGCTGTAATATTGCAGCACATAATTAATGAGGCTGAGATTCACAAATGACTGCTCCACAGTTCTGCAGTATCAATATAAAGGAGCTGGCTTTGCAGGGTGGGGCACCTCAAGGCTTAGAAAACATGCATTATACATTGTTTTTCAATCCCTCCCCAACTGCATGGGCACTAAGTAATGCTGCACTCTATCTACGATTCCAAGGCCGAATCTTTTTAGATGAAATACAAACACAGATGGTTGCATGATATTTATTATTTGTATTGTTGTACATGGTACCACATCAGCATGCTGACAATCATACAAAGATTATGCTTATGGTGAAAGAAGTGTACTGTATTCAGTCCAACCAAGTGTTGCAACCAGCAAACTCCTATACAGATGCCCCTTCAGTTTTCTACTTAACTGATGTACAGCTGAACCCCTGCACTACAGGTAACTTTAACACTGCATTTGTAAATATGGTTCAGACCTTATCATTCACTCTGAGATGGAGCATTTCCTTCATTCTGCTGAAAACATCCTACTTGAAGTTTTCATCCATTTACTTTCTTCCACCCTTTCCCACAATGCTTCTTCTGCAAACATTTCACCTGTGTGGCTGTTCAGACCATGTGCCCTTCTCTTCTAGTACACAGGTAAAGTGCTGTCAAAGTAACTTTTGTAGCCCATCTACTCCATTGTCCTTACACTTTAGCATATCTTAACTACATGCATTGTAAAAGGCTAACTTCCCATTTCAATATGGCTTGTAAAAAGAACACTCCAGATTCAGTCTTGCCAATGCCTTGTGCAACAAGAGAAGTAATTTAGCATCTCTGATATATATCCTACTAGCAATGCAACTTAATGCCCTGTTAATTCCTGCTACTGGCAGTTTATACTATACCTACAGTTGATTACTGGTTCTCTTTATTACACCTAATAATGCATGTAGGACATCTCTGTATTCTGTCCATCAAAATTCAAAATAATGAACATTCTACACCACATTTTAGCTGTCTAACTGTCCTGCAAGCCAGTACAGGTGTTTCTGTAGATTAGTGCTACTGCACATACTATGTTGCACCAGTATTTTTTGTACGCTAAAAACACTGTAATAATATTTGACAGACGTGCTCAACAAGATGGTTCTTGAATATAAGCAACAATAGCATGCAATAGAACTAATAACAGAACAATTTTTATTCAGTAAAGGACTTACTTTTGGAATGCCATAACATAATACCAGTCACTGACCATGGCCGTGAAGATGATGAAAACTGGCAGGATTGCTTGTTTTATTACAGAAGGGATGTTAGCTGCCACTCCAGGGAAGGTAACTGACAAGAATCAGAGTGTGGCAGTTAAAAGCAAAACTACTGGATTAAGTAGGGATTTACACATAGTATATTTATCAGATTGTGGGAGATAATCTCCAGAGACTTGACAGAAAAGTCATATTATTATTAAATGGCATTGATAATGGCGCAGGGGTTCAAAGACAAATGTCTATTTTTCAGAGACTTCATATTCTGAAACAGGTTGGCAGTTAGGATTTCATCCCAAAACTGAAACTTAACTCACAGCAGCGATTTTGATTATTTTCCAGGCATAGTTTGGTAGCATCTGAAAGCACTTGTCAAAGTGTGTGAGTGTGTGTGTCTTTTCTCTATTCCCACCTGTCAGGACACAGAGATCAAAGCCTTGGCAAATTAGGCAACCAAGCCTGCATGGAGGTATAACTGACACCATGTTTTCTTCCTACCTGTCACCCAAATCTAGGGAAAGCAAGCATTTACACAAGCAGTCCAGGAGCCAGCAGCAGTAATGGGTCTATCCTACCATGTCGAAAGACATGTTCGCTGAACACGACTTAATCGACACAGAAATATTGACCTACTAAAATCCCAAATGGCAGAGTCATCAAATTTTTCCCAGTGGAAAAAATCGCTCAGTCGTACACATTTTCAAACCCTACACCCCCTAACTAAATATAGCAACTCCGAGACTGCACTACAGTGAGGAAAAGGGCAAATCCCCGATGACGGCCGAGTGGTTTTTCCCCTGGGAAAAAAATTTGCTGACTCAGCCATTCGGATTTTAGCGGGTCGATATTTCTGTGTCAACTTAAGAAGTGTTCGTCAAACATGCCTTTTGACACAGTAATACAGACCAGTGCTAATTTGCAATTTCTGCAGAAAAAGGTGAAATGTCCCAGCTATTTGCACTACTAATGGATATCTGAAGCTGCTTTTCACTCTGTATATGTTAAGTCTGATCTCTTTCTGAAGAAGCAGTTTTTTATAACACATAACCACATTTCTAAATTACCTCCAGAATCAAATAAATATGTGTTCTTGATACCATTACACAACTTTGACAATGCATTTTTAGCAGAGTCCATTCAGTCATTAGTTATTCAAATTTTTTTCAATAAACAATATTTTTCAGTAGTGGACTTCTTAAAGTTCACAGTTTCCCAGAGATCTGCCATGTGGTTTGCAGCAGGTTCAGTGGACATACAACAAGGTATGTGCTTACACACGAGAGCACAAATAACGATACTGAAGACATGTTTCAGTCACGCTGGGCAAGCTCCTTCTTTAACAATGTTTGAAATCATGTATGTGAATTTACATAGAGGTATGGCACAGTTTAAAAGACACATAAGGTAACATGTTTCAGACTGATCTTGAAATATTTCACCCCAACAGGCAATCCTTTTTCAAATGGATATTATAAAAAAAATTATATATGGTGTTGGCTATATGAAAATATTGCTCGTTTTAAGCATATACACGTCAAAGAAAAGAAAGTACAATAACAAACTTTCAGGATAACTGATGAAAGATGCTGCCTGAGAGGAAGCTGACTGATAACATTCACTGTACGGTTTCTATCTAATAAATAATACATTTCTGGGTTATGGTGACAACTAGGGGCAGAGTCATACTAAGGCACATTTTTTTTCCCACTCAAGATTCATTGGTATGATGTTTCAAAAAGATTTTCAATGTAAGGAGGGAGTATCTGAAGTAACAAGAAGAGTTACTTTTTTCCATGGTCTGGAGTGAAAAAATGAAATGTTTTGTCAAGGATTTTTTTCATAGTTGATGCATTAACAGAAAGATAAAAGATGGGAAGTAAATGTATGTTTGTTTGGATTTGCTGTAAAAAAAAAAAAAGTGATGGAGCATATGTGAGGGCATTATACCCCTTCAAGGTAAATGATCTTTCCAAAATCACTACCTCTATCTAACACAGGTATAGTGTAACGGTGATTCGGACTAAAAGCCAGCCTGAATTTGATTCATTCAATATAACAGCAATAACTGATGATGTGGGTGTGGCATATTGAAGATTTACCCACGGTTGGTGTAGTTTAATCACAAGGCAGAAGCCAGAGTGATTAAACAAAGCAAACTACAGGTACATTTTCAATATACCACACCAAGAAGTCAGTTCTTGCTATTATACAATGAAATTATTTAAGAAAAAAATTACTTACTTTTCTTAAATAATGTCTCTGTATAACGGTGCTGTGGTGTTCTTCCATGTTGTTTCCTGATTCTGCTCTTTGATGATGTACTCTGCATGTGTATGGGACTTGCATTCCCACGCTTACGCAGTACATTACTGGTTAATAAGCAAGCAAGCAATAGAGAAATAACAATCTCCATTGCTATATTTTTTTTTGAAAGAAAAAAAAGTCTAACCTCCAAACAGTTTAAAAGTACTAGAGAGAAGGGAAAATGCAAGGAAAATCAGATACGTTTTAGTTTGCAGAACGTATCTGATTTTCCTTGTGTTTTCTGTGGTCTCATATATATCTCTCGATCTTTTATTTAAAAAGATATGAATGTTACAGAAGAAACACAAGCTGGAGTTATGGAAATATGTAAAACATGGTAAAATAAAAGCTTGAACAGAGTGATGTTAACATATATGTGTAATACCAGCTGTAGAAGTGCAAGTGCCCTTACTTTTGTGAGATTTTGGGAAATCAGTGTTTATTTATTATTTAATTTCTGTTTACTGGGAAAGTCCGACTTGGGACAAAGCCAATTTTCAGCGGAGGCCTGGGGAGAAATGCTCCAGACGCATGTCTTTGAAACGTGGGAGGAAACCAGAGCTCCCAGAGGAAACCCACAAAATGTAGGGAGAACATGCAGACTCTGCACAAAAGGAACTCCGGCCAAGAATTGAACTGGAGAACCTCTTGCTGTGAGGCGACAACACTACTGCTGCACAACTGCGCTGTCCAATACAAAACACAAATATCCAACACGCAAGGGAGCCCGCAGGATTTTTTGCAGGGGGGTGCAAACCCAGAGCCCCACCCACACAGCTCACCCCGCCCCCTACCAACACAGCAAGTCCACCCACCCAAGCCCCGCCCACACAGCCATTCCAGTGTCCCATTACTTGGCTATTTCTCCCCATTTACTGTAGACACTATTCAAATATGTGTGCATACTGTGTTCTGCTTTAGTTCTACAATGATTACAGGCAGTTGGATTTAAATTTACAACTTTTATTTCAAACATTATAGCCCAAACACTGAGACATTTACTAAACCTAAACAAAGCAATAGTCTTTCAATGAAAACAGACTTGGCATTAAAGCTTCTCTACTTTTGAAACTCACATTCAATGAAATGGCATTGAAACCCACATTCAAAGAAAATGCATCTGGCCAGTGGCAGGTTATTTACCTTTGAACTGTTTAAGCAATAGGCTCCTTCGTTAGGGCCATGCAAAAGTTATTTGCTTTACCTGATTGTATTAATTATAATATATAATTGAATTATATCCCTTGTATTATACAGCAACACTTGTATATTTCAGTGTTTCATCTACAAATTCAGTGCCTGCTGCCATCAAAGAATAAATTGCCTATGTTAAATTAAAAAAATGGTAAGCTGGTATATTGCAATAGAAAATGGATGACAAGCTGAAAAACAGGTTCATAGTTAGGCATCTCATCCAAAGGAGGACATCCTGAGGACTGCAGCATACAAATGTATATGCTGTAGGAATAGAACCTCAAGCCTTTACATTAAGATGCAAGTATTCTACTTGTGGTGCTACTAACATAGCTTTAAAACTTTATACCACAATAAAGATACCATTTGCTAAACAAAATGGTTGCACATTGTAAATAGACTTGGCATGAGCAGCAGTGAACTTTGCTTCCCTTAAAACTCACAGTTCCTTGAAAATGCACTTGAAAATTCCACCTGCTAACTCTAACTTGGGCATTTCACTCTCTCTCTCTCTTACAAAGATACCACACCCCTCAAGGCTTCACCCTTAGTGCAAGAAATCTTGACAAAGCCTAAAATAAATAGGGACAAATTATAAATATGGCTCTCAGAAAATTGCAAGAGTAACAGGATTTGTGTTAGTATGCATTTTCTAAATGACATGACATCTAAAACTGAAATGTCTCATTATTTAGCAACTTCAATCCTTTTTAAGAGGAATATGGGGCAAAAATCTGGACAGCTGAGGGGTATGCTACCTCCCTCATACACACACCAAATAATTCTGGTCAGACTTGAATTAGTTCTGGGAAGGTTGCACTGAACGGCACCGTGCTTGATCTGAAGTGGGTGAAATCCTGGTAGCTAGTGATTGCAGCTCAGCAATGTGGAGCATTAAAGCATTTTAGCAGAGCATTGTTTCATCACTACCTATTGTGTTTGCACATAAGCTGTAGTCATTTCAAACATTTGCCTTTTTTTGATTACTACAGAGTACATTTACCCACCAGAGCTATTGTGTTTTGACTTCATTGTGGAGCTAGTTGTTGCAGGGCTTGGCTTTTAAGTAAGGTAGCAATGCTTATTTACCATATACCATTAAAGCCACCCAACTACAAGTGTACTAACACAGACACTGCTATAAGACACTGGTCTCCAATAAAATGTAATGAGCTTCTGAAAATACTGTAATCCTGTCCTTATTACAAACACTGTCATATGCATTTCAATACCCAAGGCTTATACATTATCTAGCTATGTAAATATTCTCTGCATGGCAACGAAAAGGCTTTCAATGCTAGCAATTCTTTAACAATATGCTTACTAAAGCTTACTTGCATCTTACAATCTCCGACAAGCTTACCTGATGTTCATTAAACCATGGCTACTTAAACAGAGCAACAGGACACTGTGATAGCATGCAGTTCCTGAATAAGAAGCATAAATCAACAGTATAAAAATCTGATAGAAAACCAGAACATTTTGCAAAATCAAGGACAGATGAAAAGCCACGGTCATATTTGTGATCTACCTTGGATGGGGGAATACTCTGCACATACTGCATAACTGCTTCTTGCCTTCCTTGGACACATCCCGAGCCACTACAATGGGGGCTGGGGTGCAATAAGTATGTCATAATTTGAAGGCTCTGACACTCCTACCTCTCAACTTCAGAGCAAGAAATCTGGACAAATACATAGAACTAGAAGTGGGACACAGGCCCAAAAATAAGGCCAATTTTTAAATATTGCTCTTATTAACTTAATAGAACAGGTAGATCTTGCATTAGTACAAATTTTCTGAAGGGTATAAAATCTGAAACTCAAATGTCTGCCATTATTTTCTAACTTCAATCTTTAATGACTTGCCATTAATTTGCCAGAAACCACAATTTTATGAAAAACAGACCAAAATGGGATGCAAAAATACCTGTCAAAAGGGACACCTTTTTAATATTAACAGTTAACTTGAAGCAGCTAACAAAATAAGAGCATCCACATGCATTTCTGAAATAAAGGTAATCTACAACTGATCATTACAGTTATAATTGTAAACCCTCCACATTTTCTTCCAAAATTGCCATTTTGGAGGAGGCATTATTAGGGGAGAGCAAGAGCAACATTTTGAGCCAGAATTGGGGACAATTGAGATGTTTGGATATTCCTAATCTACAAAGTGATTTGCACGTACCTCTCAACCTCTTAATGCAGGAAATCTGAACAAGGCCAAATATATTGGGGAACATAGAAACACTACTGTAAATTGCTCTTATATAAACTTAGTCTTGCATTAGCATGCATTTTTCTGAAGGTTATGACATCTGAAACTCAATGTCTGTCATTTAATGGCTTCATTCCTAAATGATTTGCTAGAAAACCACAAATTTTGAGAAACAAACCAAAAATAAGCAGCAAATATCTATTAATTCTGCAAAGATATGGACAACTGAGAGGTATAGTTCAACCGGGGCTGTCTGAGTTTGCTATAACGCCCTCACAAAATCATGGTCAAATGGAGCCCCTGCAGCCATTCCAATGACCCATTCCTTGGATATATTGACAGATTTACCATAAAAACTAATGTGCATACTGCTATACTTCTGATGATTTAGGATTTCATTTGAAAGTTATTTTGCATTTTACAGCACAAACCCTAATACACATCTGTTAAAGCAATGCAGTCTCAATGAAAATAGACTAACATTAATACTTCTCTGCCCTTGAAACTCACATGCATTGAAACAGCACGAAACCCACTTTCAGAGAAAATACATTTTGCCAATTGCAAATATTAACTCTGGGCTGTCTTCAAAATCATAGGCCCCTCGAACATAACATACACATGCTCTTTGATACACCTTCCTGACTGTATTACATTATATTCCTTGTACAATACAGTTGTTAAAGGGCATTTTAAATTTATTGTTTTGAAAATTTTTCCAGTAAACAAAGAAACAAAAGCATCCACCAATGACAAAATTGCCCAATTCAGAACATTTCCATCATAAAGTCTACTCAAGTCCACCAGTATCAGTAAAAATACACAATCTCTGTAGTAAAATCCACATTGAAGAAATTTGTAACTAATAGAGGTTGCTGCTAGCAAACACTTTATATGTCATTGTTTAATCTACAAATAAAGTGCCCGTTACCCTTGAAGAATAAATTGCCTTTGTTGCATGCAGTAAAATGAAAAGCTAGTAATACCGCAATAGAGAATGGATAGCAAACTGTTAACAGGTTCATAGTTACTAGGTATCTTTGCCAAAAGGACTGCAGCATCCACCCCCTTTACAACACAATACAGCATCAGCAATGCATTTACCTACTGCGGGAGTAGAACCCACAGCCTTCAGCATCTAAAGCAAATACAATATCTGTTGTGCTATTAATGTAAGCAGACTAAACATAATCAGCACTAAACTTTTGCTCCCCTGCAGCTCTCAGCTCCTTGTAAAATCTACTCGACACTCAGCTGTATCTCTGAACTTTGCAGCACAAGAAATCTGGAAAAAGTCGAAATTTATTGGGGGGGGGGGGCAAAAGGCCAAACAACAGGGACACATTTTAAACATTGCTTGTATAATGTAAAATTGCTAGAATAAAATGCTGCATTACCACCATACATTTCACTGCCACGACTTGAACCCAGGGACCCCATGCAAAAGTCAAAGCAACATACCACTACCAAATCAGCTGTTTTGTGAAAGAGGAAGACTGAAACTTTACCATTTAGTGAATTCAGTTCTCACCATAGCACAGCTGTCAACCTCTTAGCACAAAAGACCTGAACAAAGCCAATAATGGGTGACTACAACCACCAAACATTCAGTGAATTCAGTTCTCACCATAGCTCTCAACCTCTTAGCAAATAACAACCGGACAAAGCCAGTAATGAGAGAATATAGCCCCCAAACATTTTCAGTGAAATCAGTTCTTACCATAGCTCTCAACATTAGCAAAAAACCTGGATGAAGCCAATAAATACCTGGATGAAGCCAATAAATACCTGAACAAAGTCAATACTGGGTGAATACAGCCCCCAAACATTCAGTGAATTCAATTCTTACCATAACTCTCAACCCTAGCACAAAACCTGGATGAAGCCAATAATGGGGGGAATACAGTCCCAAACACAGGGATACATTTCAAATATCCATCTTGTACACTTAGAAAATTGCTAGAATAAAAGCTTGCTTTTGTTACCATACACTTTCTGAAGAAAAGAAGTCCAATATTGAAATGTGTCCATTTACATTTATTAACCAGGAAAGTCTGACTTTGAAAACAAAAAAGCAATTTTTTTTAGCAGAGGCCCAGGGAGAAACACTCCAGACATCCAAGAATATAACCAAATAATAACACTTAGCTGTCAGGCAACAAGGACACAAATGCAGAAACCACAGATTTTATGAGGAACAGAAAAGGTATGAGGGAAAATCCTGAAATATTTTTACAAATGGTGGTGGGTAGGGAATTCAGGCTCTTGCCACTTGGGCCCAAGGTACAGAGTTCAAGCCTTATTCTCTACCTACCACCATGTACACCTGGGGCATTTCACACACACACACACACACACACACACACACACACACACACACACACACACACACACACACACTACCTGAACGGGCCCATCTTTCCTGCATAATCCGTCTGGCTGCATAATCCATCTTCTGTTCCCGCTCAAATATCCTGCATAATCCATCTTCCGTTCCCGCTCAAACATCTTGTCTTCCTGGCTGCATAATCCATCTTCCGTTCCCGCTCAAATATCCTGTCTTCGCTTTCACATAGTGATGATGTCAGCCCATGTAGTCTAGTTCCTGCGATGATGTCAGCACGCCTACCCGCGATCTTCTTAAAGAAGAACGCACAAAAAAATAAATGCTCAGCCACAAAAAAAAAAACTGTTTGAAATGCTTAGCAGATTCCAGGGGGGTGCAAGTGCACCCCCTTGCACCTGCCTGCGGGCGCCCTTGCCAACACGGGGCTCGAACCCATGACTCTGAGATTAAGCGTCTCATGCTCTACCGACTGAGTTAGCCGGGCTATCTATGACTTATGTAAGATGGAGTTTTATGCATTGGTTGTCTTGCTCAGAATAAGTGTTTGTAAGTTAATTTTGGGGTTTAAATCTTGGCAGAGGGAGTTACCCATATGTTTCAAAAATATCTGCAACTTTATTTGTAGACATTAAGTAGATTAAATAGGTATGCTATTTTAATTGTAGTTGCATGGGCTAGAAATATTACCTAAGCGTTTAATGTTACTGTTCTCATGTTAGTAAGCAGTAAAAAAGGTCTGGCCACTCAATGATACTTTAGCAGATGGACTTTTATCATTGGTATATTATTAATTTACAATGGGTACACTGGTTGGAGTGACCAGTCAGCATACTTTGGAATGTCAATGGCCTGTCATTGTATAATAAACGATTGACGTTCAACCCCCACCCCAACAGCCCTATACAAAAGAAGCAAATTTGTACTCTTGCATTAAACATATCTTAGCTGCAACATTGCGTAAATGAAAATGCCCCTTACACCAAAGTCAGGAATGATTTGGAAGAAATGGACCAAAAGCTGCAATGTGATTGAAATGCCATAAAAATCACCTCCTCCCACCACACCTTTTTTCCTATGTGGATGCCTTTGTGCCACCACAACGTATTTTTCCGCGATACAGTTGTGGCAGAAATCAATCTCTCTTTTAGTAAAGCTGTAGTTAATGTCACTCCATAGCTTTACCTTTTTCATAATGTTACTCGTCTTTGGCAACTTTGTGTGATACATATTTCTTCTTTCATTGTTGTTCTGGGTTCAGTTCTCTCACAGCATAGTAACAGGAAGGAAATACGCATCTGTAGTGTGCTATACTTTCATTACATTCACGTAAAACTAATTTTGCTGTAAAAATGCAGCTCTGGCTGGACTCTTAAATTGATCAGTTTAGATCAGTGTTGTACCCCATTACACAAACATAAATAATTAAAAAGCTTAATAAGTAAAAGTTCTTTTATGCCATACTATTGGCTTCATAGCCAGCACACACAAAAATATGTACAATCACAAGAATTGTTTAGGAAGAACTGGAATATTCTGGGAAATACGCACACACACAGACACACACACACACACACACACACACACACACACACACACACACACACACACACACACTGCCATGAGAACTGGTTAAGAACAACACATACACATACATACAAACACACACATGCATGCACACATACACACACATACATATACACACATGCATGCACACACAAAGAAAACACAACAAAAAACACTGATGCATGATGTAAAATATTAATATGCATCAATGGACTTTTATATAGCTTAACTAACCATTTGTTGTTCTTTGCTTCCTTATGCATTTACATAATGCTTCATCTCTCTCGTTAGTGAATTACCTACAGTTTTCTTCATTTGGAGATTTTACTTTCCTGACTGTACTTAACTTCATTCTGTGTTAGCTGTCATAGTTCAGTATATTTTGTTTCCTATGTAAGTGTGTAAGTTCTTCCATTTGCTTAAGTACATTACATTAATTGCTTTACTACTTTTTTCTCATAAGTGTACATTTCTGAATAAAATTTGAGTCATACCTAAAATCATGCACAAAGTCATTTAGTGTTTTTCCAGGTAACTAACAGCAAAATAAATTAATACAAACATATTCTTCTGAAGCATTTGAAGAACTTTGTAATAAACAGATATTCCACATTCCTCATAGTCTTCATGTTTCTGTCTACCTTGATTATGTTCTCTTCTGAAGTTTTCCTGTCATCATCTTCTCACTTATTTAGATTTTTCCTTCAATGCAGTCCTTCTCCACAACAGCCTTCCTGAATCTATGCCTCAATAAATTATTATGTAACCTACCTAAAACCAATTCATACTTTTTACTATTAGCAGACAGAAGCTATATAAATGTTCAGGGAAAGGGAATCTGAATCATCTAATGACAACAGTCTTTGTCTCTGAGATGTTAGGAGATCACCATCACAAGTAGTGTATTACATTCTGAGGATATTTGATAACTGTCTGTACAGATGTTTATTTTCTTTTTGCATTTTTGACATTGTCATACCATGACAGTCTTAGGTACTTCCATATACAACACAGTACACATCACATGTTCATGCTGTAAAGCAAACAAAGAAAATGTGAACCGGGACATTATAAACATTTACAAATTAACTGACAAACACAAATTGTGATGAGCAATAAGGACCATTTCTCAAGTCTACTTTGCCCCTTTCCTATCTGTAGAATCTGCTTTGCCAATGCATATTTCTTTTATTCTTTTTTTCTCTCTTATTAATTCTTCTCACCTGCCAGTTGAGTTTCCTTAACTTTGGCTGTCTTACTACTCCTAAGAAAGTTGAGCCAATCATATACCATCTCTTCTGTGAAACAGTACTATATGTTTTGCATGAGCTATTGAACATATTGCACTTTGTGGTGTCCTTTCATCTCTGGCATGCTATTTCAGGATGATGGTACCCATATGGACTACGTAAAAGTCTTTATGGATAGTTAAAATATACCCTCATTTCCATGTTTTACAGTCTTTATTTAAAATTATTTATATTTTATTCTCATAAACGTCTGTATACATGGGTTCTGCTGTAGAATGTGTTCCACTTTTGTTTGCTGTTTGTCCACTGAGCACAAAGACCACATCACATTGCCTTTACAACCTATTATTGAATAATCCCATTGACAACCATTAATGATGCTACAGTAATTTACATGTAACATATTAACCATTATACAACGACCCTCCATTAATATTCCAAAACGTGCATGCTGATTGTTCAGCATGCACGTTGTAAATCAGAGTTATAGTAATGGAAAAAGGTCAGGTCGCCCGGACTTTTTCTATTAGTATAACTCTTTTTTTACAGCAACGGAGAACGCAAGATCTCCGTTGCCTTTTACACACTGTCTTGCTATGTTAAACTCGTTTAACATAGCGAGACAGCTTTAAAAAAAAGTAACAGAGGTCTTCCTTTCTCCGTTGCTTTTTTTAAAGGTGTCTCGCTATGTTAAATGGGTTTAATATAGCGAGACAGCTTTAAAAAAAGCAACGGAGATTCTCCGTTGCTTTCTTTAAAGCTGTCTCGCTATGTTAAACTCCTTTAACATTGCGAGACAGTTTGTAAAAAGCAACAGAGATCTTGCTTTCTCCATTGCTTTTGCCCACAGCTCTGATGTACTGTGTAAGCATACGCATGCGCACTACATCAGAACTGCCGCTGAATACCAGACAGCTGTGGAAGGGCAGCAAGGAGGCATTATACAATGCCATTATTTAAGAAAAGTAATTATTTTTTTTCTTAAATAATGTCATTGTATAATAGCAATAACCCACTTCTGGGTGTGGGTAATGCTGGATTAACCCATGGACGTCTTTGGCCACTCGGGCTTCGCCCTCGTGACCAAACCACACCAACTGTGGGTAAATCCAGCATTATCCACATCCAGGCGTGGGTTATTGCTATAATAACCATTACCATTACCTCAAAAGCTAGTTGGCGTGGCCCAGCCGGTTCCGGATGACATTTGCAGGACTGGGTGCATCATCCAAGCTACCTCAGACCTGGTGACATACCCCTTTAATTCTTCCTTCCTAAGCCACATCCCCCTTGATGTGGTTTTCGGTCAAACTGGGCCCAACTTAAGGAGAGCTGAGACCGTTGAATGGCAATATGGGGGAACACAAGAGGGCTGAAGCCATAAGGCTGCTGCCAACCTGGCATGTGTCATGCTGGTCCCTCCAACAGCAGGCCTTAAACCAGATATCGCACTGCACGAACCAAAAAGAAAAAATGAAACTGAAGACCACAGACAAAGAATCCACTTAAAACACCAGTTTATTTCACCTCTAGCGCTTCGGCAACTGCCTTCAAGGAGTATAAAACATCACATAACTTACACAGTTTATATACCCTAATACATCTAACAATTAAACAAGCAGCCTAAACCAATTAATCAATAAACATTAAAAAATACTTAATACTACTTTCTCATCAGATAAGAAGCATCCGGTTACATTCCACATTCAGACCCTGAGGAAATAAAGTGTCATATTTCAAAATGAAAATACTTTCTTTATATAACAACTTCTTTTTATACAAATCATCAGAAAATACACCCTTCATAATATGTTCTAAGATACTGGCTTGTAACCCATTTGGATTAGAATTGTGAGCCAGCATAAAATGTTTAGCTACAGGGCTATCTTCTTTATTATTTGTAATATTCCTGACATGCTCCTGCAGTCTAGTTTTAAACTTATTTTTACTTTCTCCTATATATATAAGGTTACAAGGACATTTCAACGCATAAACAATACCTTCAGTATTACAGCTATATATATTTATAACCTCAAATACATGGCTATTTATATTAACAAACACGATTAGCACTACTTAAAAGTTGGAACAATATAATGACAAACATTGCAATGACCACAGGGTGAAGTTCCTAGTCTCTGCATGGTCCTATACTGCAATGTCTCGGTGGGATATTTAAATTTATTATGTACCAAAATATCTTTTAAATTCCTATCTCTACGAAATGAAACGCCTAAAGACCTAGACAATAAATTTTTTAGGTCCATTGATTTAAACAAAACATTCCAGTAGTGTTTAACAATATCTATTAAAACATCACTGAAAACACTATATGTAGAGACAAAATAAACCAGTCTTTTCTCTTGATTTATAACATCTAACATACCCCTTACTTCCATACTTATAAGTACCAACTTTATGTTGTTCATTAATAACCTTATCTATAGCTGTTTGAATACTAGTTTCCCTATAGCCCCTCAATGTAAAAATCTCACTCGTCACACTAATTTCTTTAAAGAAGTCCATGTCAGTATTACATAGCCGTCTAAGTCTCATACATTCCCCATAGGGCAAGGAGACCAAAGTATGAACTGAATGACAGCTAGTCCTCATCAAATACTGATTACTATCAGCAAATTTTCTATGCACAGACGTATGTAAAGTATTGCTGTCCTCCAAAATCAGATGTATGTCTAAAAAATATATATCTTTGCCCACCTGTAAGCCATCAAAGGAAAGTCCAAATCTATTATGTTGCATAACTTCTATAAACTGACCAACATAAGATATCCCACCTTTACAAATAAAAACAAGATCATCTATAAAACGAAAATAACTAACTACATAATTTAAAAAAAAATCTATAAGATATAACCATTCTAACTCATACAGACCCATCATCAGGTTGGCATACATGGGGGCAAAAGATGCCCCCATGGCAGTGCCCTTGATTTGTCTGTATATTTGTTCATTAAACATAAAAAAAAATTATTATTCATACAAAATTCCAGTATTTCAATAATATAATACGTTACTGGACTATCACCCAAAAAATATTTTACTGCTTCTAGTCCAAACTGACACTGTATGTTAGTATACAAACTAACAACATCAACACTTATAAAAAACATATCTGCACTCCATTGTATTGTAGATAATTTTTCCAAAAAATCAAAACTATCCCTAATATAACTAGGTAACTTTATTATATAAGGGAATAAATATTAATGCAAAAATTTCCCAATATTAAATAAAAAATATTTTTGAGCAGATACAATAGGCCTACCAGGTGGGTCAACCCCACTTTTATGAATTTTTGCAAGACAGTAAAATAAAGCCAACTTACTGTCATCAGTATTAAACTTTTTATCTTTGTCATTTTGTGAAAAATATTTTAACCTCACTCCCTTCGATATAAGGGTGTCAAAATCCTTCATAGCCTTAATATATTCATTTGTATTACTCTTAACATAAGTATTGGTATCATCCAGATGTGTCATACACATTTTATAATATTGAGCAACATTCATCACCACTATCTTCCCACCTTTATCAGATGGTTTAATAATAAGATGTTCATTATTCACTAATGCCTGTAGTTCCTTCACCTTTATCAGATGGTTTAATAATAAGATGTTCATTATTCGCTAATGCCTGTAGTTCCTTCACCTTTATCAGATGGTTTAATAATAAGATGTTCATTATTCGCTAATGCCTGTAGTTCCTTCACCTTTATCAGATGGTTTAATAATAAGATGTTCATTATTCGCTAATGCCTGTAGTTCCTTCACCTTTATCAGATGGTTTAATAATAAGATGTTCATTATTCGCTAATGCCTGTAGTTCCTTCCACTCCTTCTTATTCAAGTTATTTACCAACTTATGCTTATACTGCATAAAATCACAAAAAGCATTTTCTACAGCAAAATTCAACATTTGAGAAAAACACTTTATAGGTTCATGTTGGTATGGGGGAATAAAATCACTTTTACTCATTATTTTATCAGTTTTTAACAAACTATAGGCATTATAATCACTTGCACAATCAAAGCATTCCTCAGGGTCAGATACACAAGAATAAAAACTGTTCTCTAAACTGTCAGATTCTAACCAACTACCATCCACCTTCTTTATACTGGTTATTGGCAAAAAAATATATTAAATGTATCTTCCTACACAGTCTAAAAATATCACACTTTAATTCATGTAACCGAGGCAGCACTATGGGTATATATTTAAGACCATAATTCAAAACATTCATCTGATCCACAGATAAAGACACACCAGAAATGTTATGAACAATAGAAATTTTTTTGCACTCAGATGCAACAGTTACATGGATTGTTTCACCCACGTCTTTGTGAACAAAAGACACAGAACTGTCAAGAAAATCTTGCACATTATTTACAGTCACACTAATACCATTTGCTTCTCTTTTTATCATTGAAACTGTGTCCTTCTCAATTGTTAAAGTTCCCAGACTGAAATCTTCTTCTCTTCTGCTCACTCTGCTCTCTCTGCTCTTCCTGAAACTGCTGGTTCCCTCTCCGAAAATCTGAGGTTAATCTAGATGGATTTTGAGCTGCTGGTAATGCTGGAAAATGCTCTCCTTCACCTCCACCATTGGAAGAAATGCTCGAAACATCTGAAGCAAAAGACACACTCCTAGAAGGAGCTGGTGATTTCGTAAAGGGACCAGAGCCTTTAATACGATGAAAATGTGTTGGTTTTTGCCATAAAAAGGCACGATTACTTTGATAGTCTTTTAGATCTCTTCTCAGTTTTGTGCATTTCCGATCAATAAGTTCTTTTTCATATTTATCTAAACCAATATTTACATCTGCTAAAAACTTGTCAAACTCCATAGATGTAAGTCTTTTCAGCTCTAATGTCTTCCTTAAGCTTATTTTGTTTCACACGATCTCTTTCTAATGGAATGGAAATCCATTCTAAAGTACAACGATGAACTACCAATATCCATTTCTTAGAAAATTGCACATCTCTTTCATCAGACATATCAAAAGTAGAGGGACTTTTAAAGGCTCTTAGTCCCCTAGGTGTAATGTCTAAGTCAACATATCTTTGCAAGCTTAACAGATTAAAGTATACAGCAGTTTCTTTATGCAGTAACTGCTCCAACTTACTCATTAAAGCACTCGATTCACCAGAAGGACTAGAAGAAGGGACAAATTGTCCCACAGAGGCAAATGGATCATTCACTCTAGAATTTCTTGCTTGTTCAAGCCTTTCAAAAAAATGTGAAGTAGAGGAAACACCCACTGTAGCAGAAGTATTGGCAACGTTGGAACCAGCCATACCTGCAGAATTCTGATGCATTACAAAACTGTCCATAGTTTTTTGACTACCTTCTAGTGTGACATCCCTTAAAAGCCTAGGGATCACAAATGAAGATTAATTTGCCATAAAAACAGACCAAACACTGCACGAACCAAAAAGAAAAAATAAAACTGAAGACCACAGACAAAGAACCAGTTTATTTCACCTCTAGCGCTTTGGCAACCGCCTTCAAGGAGTATAAAACATCACATAACTTACACAGTTTATATACCCTAATACATCTAACAATTAAACAAGCAGCCTAAACCAATTAATCAATAAACATTAAAAAACACTTAATACTACTTTCTCATCAGATAAGAAGCCTCCGGTTACATTCCACATTCAGACACTGAGGAAATAAAGTGTCATATTTTAAAATGAAAATACTTTCTTTATATAACAACTTCTTTTTATACAAATCATCAGAAAATACACCCTTCATAATATGTTCTAAGATAGTGGCTTGTAACCCATTTGGATTAGAATTGTGAGCCAGCATAAAATGTTTAGCTACAGGGCTATCTTCTTTATTATTTATAATATTCCTGACATGCTCCTGCAGTCTAGTTTTAAACTTCCTTTTACTTTCTCCTATATATACAAGGTTACACAGACATTTCAATGCATAAACAATACCTTCAGTATTACAGCTATATATATTTTTAACCTGAAATACATGGCCATTTATATACTTAAAAGTTGAAACAATATAATGACATACATTGCAATGACCACAGGGTGAAGTTCCTAGTCTCTGCATCGTACTATACTGCAGTGTCTCAGTGGGATATTTAAATTTATTGTGTACCAAGATATCTTTTAAATTCCTACCTCTACGAAATGAAATGCCTAAAGACCTAGACAATAAATTTTTTAGGTCCATTGATTTAAACAAACAATTCCATAGTGTTTAACAATATCTATTAAAACATCACTGAAACACTATATGCAGAGACAAAATAAACTAGACTTTTCTTTTGATTTCTAACATCTAACATACCCCTTACTTCCATACTTATAAGTGCCAACTTTATGTTGTTCATTAATAACCTTATCTATAGCTGTTTGAATACTAGCTTCACTATAGCCCCTCAATGCAAACATCTCACTAGTCAAACTAATCACTAGTCATTTAAACCAGATACCATAGGTTGTGAATGAAACAAGTTAATACTTGAAGAATTCTTTAATGGTAAAAACAATATCTAAATTAAAAAAATCTAAATCAAGATTGTTCAAATGTACATTGCCCATATCATAAAAATCAGAGCCCTATCTGTCAAGATCTTAGTGTTGAATTACATGGAATCCAATCTGATGAGCCGCCCACAAAATTCTATGACTCTGATGAATCATCTAGCCCTCTCAATAGCAGTGGAACTTCTAGCTCCTTCCTAATGAATTCTTGGTATGATGGAAGACCAGAACAAGGCCAGGTTCAGACATAGTTTTCATAGTCTAAGCATATAGGAAAGTATCCTGGGTAATAGGATTTTCTTAAGAGCGCTAGCCAGGTCATTACCCCCAAGGTGGATTACCAAAATTCTGGCTAAGGCTTCTTGATCTGTGACTTGACACCAGATTTCCCAAAACTGACACCAACAGAGGCCAGGAGAATCGAATGAATATACTACCCATTTGTTAAGATCAAAGGAACCCGAAAGTCCAGCCAGCTGAAACAAAGCTTGCCTTGTAGGTCTCTCAATGAAAGCATGCCCCATGAGCCACTAGCCCCCTTTCCTGAAACAGAAACTAACTAAATTAATCCTTACATAAGACAAAAAGCCATCAGACACCCACCCTCCTGTTCTCTAGATGACATTGATAGAATGCCTCTCGGAGGCCATGTAGAAGTTGCTTCCTGTTCTGAGGAATGAAAAGAATACCTTTGTGGATAAAGTGCATGCCCTACCAAGGCATTTCTAACTAGTAGGTTAACCTCTGCCAAGTTGAATGGCCTACTAGACACTCGTACAAAAAGTGGGCCTGACCTACTTCCCTTAGGAAAGATCCTATGGAGCAATCTGACTAAGTGAACTGTGCAAATGGCCAACCCCTTTGCCTTGTCTAATAGAGGTTCATAGATTAGTACTAGGCTAACTGCCCTTGCGAGCCATTTTAAGCCTAGCCAATTATCCCCTGTGAGATTCAAACCCTGTACCTTGTGTTTGTAAGGCAAACACCTTAACCATTAGGCCACCCTCCCAACCCTATCAGACCTGATATCCTTTATCAGACTGAACTGTCTTAGATTTCTTTACCCATATCAGCATAAAATATTTGTGAATAACAAGGTCTTCTCAGGAAAGGTAAGTGAGTAATCTGCTAGCATGGAAAGCACCCACATATAATCCTGTGAATAAATCAGCTAATATAACAAAGGTATGAAAGTTATATAAACAAACCCCAATTATTGGAAGGATGGAGTTGTCTTCCAACAGGCATTCTGGAATCCCAGGAAAGCTCATGAATACTCTCTAGACCCCTGAGCAGCCTGCCAGTAATCCGGTGGCCAGACACTTCCTGAAGGCCCAAAAAATGCTTCAACCATCCCAAATTGCTAAATGCACCCAAAGAGTTTTGGTGGAATCACCTGCTGATAACCTGGTCACTAGGAAGTGAAGAAGCAACTGCAAGTCCCATGTCTGGAAGGAGGGCAAAGACCTGTAGAAGGCATTGAAAATCTGAAGAGATAAAGAATATGACTTCCTGGTACTGCTGTTCCAAGAACTGACCAGAAACGATACTGCTATTAATCTCCAATTAGCCAAACTCCCACAGGAACTACTGTGCCCTTCAGATCTACATGCTTGGCCAACTGGAGAAACATGGCAAACTAAAAAATGGTAAAGGTTGTCAGCTATGGACTTACGACTACTAGATAAGTGTACAATAGAGGAAGACAAATTAATCTTTAAACTCAGCAAAACTAAAAGCCTGATAATGGAGTGAATGCACTTGGACATGGAGGAATGTTTATTGAGGGCATGAACAACCGAGGAGAGAGAACAAACATCCTCCTGTTGCATAACCTGTCCTTCCACACCAAACTTGCCACCCGGATGGGAAATATTTCCAGAAAAGTGATGTCGCTCCTCTTCTCCTCAGACCAATTCTCTGGCCATCTTTCGGCGAACAAGCTGCCTTAGAAGTATGCTCCAATACCAGATCCCCCTGCGATGTCTGAAAAGAGATGAAGGCCACCGGAAGACACCCAAGGTGCTGCCAGAATGACACCCCATTGAATTGGTTCAAAAACTTGAACCACAGCCAAACTTCATCCTTAATACCTCTTGTAAGCCTTACAAAGTAATGTTTGGGCTTCTTGCCTTTCAACGAGTCAGAGGGTCACTGAAGAAAGGTCCCACCTGCAGAGACCGACCAATGGGTAAAGTTCAGCAACTCATGGAGCTGAATGATTTCCCATTTGAGCTTTCTTAGTCCCATGAAATCTTCAAAGTAACTGCCAGACTTGCTGTACATTGTTGAATGGAAGCTTGAAAGCATTATCAATGGTATCAACTTCCAAACACAGAAAGATCTGACTTGTCATTGGCCAAAGGCACTCCTACATCACAGCAAAACTCCTTAAAAACAGACATGCCCTGCAAAGCCCCATCCTGAACTCCCCCCTCTATCAAGACATCATCTAGGTAGTGGACCACTGACTGAAGGGGTGCACTCGGTTGCCAACATCACTGTAAGGCTGTACTGAACAGCTCAAATGTTGCACAGGCCACAAAGCACCCCATGGGCATTGCAGTGTCAAAAAAAAATTTCCCCTCAAACTCAAAACCTAAATAAGGCGAGTTGTCCTGTCTCACAGGAATACGCTAGAAAGCATATTGAATGTCTAGCTTGTAGAGCCAGGGGTTGTTATAGCCCAAAATGACCTCTGCTGCCTGATCAGGGAAGAATAATGTACCTTTGCCAGCTCCCTGTCAATAAAGTCATTTACTGAAGCTCCCATGGGGTGCGATAGATGATGAATCAAGCTACTAGCTCTTTCTCCATTAACCTAGCCACGATCTTTTCATACCCCATAATGGACGAAAGATTTTTAACTACCTTTGAATCTGATGGAACTGAGGACTGAATAGGGAACCCACTGGAAAAACTTGTAACAAGAGTGGCTGCCGCCATTTGATCTGGGTTATCAGACAATAGGTGGGTCAATTTATCTAGATAGATTGGGAAGTGAGACTGATGTGGAATGCTCAAAACCCCTGTCAACCCCCCCCCCCCATGGCCACAAAAAAGCTGCTGTTTCTCTGCTTGTTCCTCTCTTTTTTCTTTATATATATATATATATATATATATATATATATATATATTATTTTTTTTAGTTGAATACGAGCCTCATGACCATCTGGAAGGCAAAACACATGAGATGTACTGTTTGTATTTTTTTTTTAAATAAACAAAATAAAAACAACCCCCCCCCCCCCCAGTGTCCGCACATAGTGGCTATCTCACTCCCACAGATGACTTGCACTCATGGACAATTCATCTTACAGGTAACTCAGCCTTGTTTGGTTCCTATCGGTTCATTGAAAAAAGCAGTTTATTAAATGGTATTTTCAGTGCAATTACTGAAATTGCACTGTATTGCATTCTTAGAGTTAGTATATATAATTAGCGGGGGGGGTGGGGGCACAGCCCCCCACATGAGGGGAATTCGATGAATAGCATTTCTGATGAGATGCTGTTTGGTGAAGTGACGGTTTGATGAAGTGATATAAACCCGGCTTTGTGACCTTAAGTACTTGAGCATGGAAGGACTTGCTGTCAAGAACTGCTTCTGTAAGTTCTTGCAAAATTATACTCATTTCTTTAGTATCCAGCTTAGTCCATGCCACCCTGTTCTTCTGCCTTTTATCGTTCCCAGGACCAGTGTATTCGCTGATGAATCCTGTCTTTACATTTTGTGGCTAAAGTATTTGAGTTTTAAATTTAATATACAGTATTTGAGTTAACAGACTAGATTTGCTTCTTAAAATTGACTGATTCAGTCTTCTTGCAGTCCAGAGAGCCCTCAAATGTTCTCTTTAGCACCACAGTTCAAAAGCATTGATTTTGCAGTGTACAAACATAGTTATAGCCCAGCTCTCACAGCTGTAGGTTATTACTGTATAAAGCATAGCTTTGATTATATGGACCGTTGCTGACAAAGTGATAGCTTTATTCTTTAAAAATCAAATCCGGATTTGTCACAATTGTTCTTCCAAAGTACAATCATTTTTTAATTTCATGGCTGTAATCAATATCTACAGAAATATTTGCCCCCCCCCCCCCCCCCAAATAAAATCTGTCACAGCTTCCAATTCTTTCCTATCTACTTGCAAAGAATTTATACATAGGTCTGGATGACTTAATTTTGATTTTTTATGTCGAGCAAGTAAACCAGTGATACATGATAAAAAAAGTTTAATTTTTTTTTCTTTTTTTATAAAAGCAACCATTTTGTCACTCATGACCAAATGGTACTTGATCTGTATACTGTCAAAAAGCTAATGTTTTTACAGCTGTCCAAAACAATCTACAAGACATCTTGCCATCTCCTTTTATAGGGAATAGTAACTATTCATGATTTCTCTTAAATCATTTTCCTGTCTTTACAATGTTACTATTTCCTGTGTAAATGTGTATTTATTTCCTGGATCTTATATCTTCAGAATCATTTTTCTCTTTTTATGCAAGTTGCCATTCTGAAGCCATTTCTCCAGACCTGTACCTTAGTTAGCTTTTCTGTTTCATTGTCATGATCTACAGTGTTATCAACTGTAACAAGACATTTTCTTCTAGCTATTTCTGTAATGTTATTTAAGAAGACGATGAATAGAGCTGGCCCTCGCAATAACTCCAGAATGCCCCAATCATCGTGGTAGACATTTTTGTACTACAGTTCATAAAACTGTATCAAGTTGTGAAGTCTCTTTTGTTCTACTTACTGAACTTTATGAAAGTGAAAATGAAAGTGGTAATCTTCAGCAGTGAAACAGTGTTCTGTGGCAATTAAATCCCGAGTGTATCGCTGTACAATACACACATATATAGAATACATACATACATACATACATATATACCAGGCCCTTGTAACATGCTAGTCAACTGATTCCTACAATGTTCAGTATACCAGGATATCATACACTAAACTGCTTCTGTTTGTAACACATAGCATTTTTCATTTAAAATCTATAAACCACAGATGGCCGCAGTGGATTTACTTATATTTTTTTAATTTAATCAATACATTATTTTATATTTATATTTAGAACATGTCAAACATCACATTTATAAAATGGCTAATTTCTGCAGCTAATGTCCTGAATAACATTACAGCCATTATTTTAGTGTTTACCTTTAATGTTTGCGAGCCATTGAGTAAACTTGGCTCATGAGATTCAGTTGTTATTTTATAAAAAATATTGAACAAGCATATTTTCCTGACATAAATCAAGTATCAAGAATAAGTCCTGAGAAGTGTCATTTGGTTAAGGTCAGATGATGTGAAGCATTTTGTTACAGACTGTATTACTGTTCAGATTATTTTAAATATATACTTCAGGTGTTTTTACAGATAAATTCTTAGAATACCTGCAGTCTAGCTTTTACTCACACTTAGGGGCAGTGATGAAATGGAATCGAAATAAATAAGTTCTCATTCACATGAAATATCTACTGTTACTGTTTCCATATGGTTAGAATCTCCAAAATTGCAATTACAAAGATGACAACTATACAATTAGGGATTGTAAGTTAAGTAATTCACGTAAAAGATAAACACTGATCTCTGGTGACTATAACTTCAGTTTCAACTTTCACATGCTTAACTTTGGCATTCAATTTGTATGAGTAGGGCTGTTCAGACAGAAAAAAAAAATTTACTTAGTTTGGTTTCCAAGCACAGGAAAAGCAAAATGTCTGAGAATACTTCAACTTCCATGTAGCTGGCTATAAACATGCATTCTTTAAGAAACACCAGTTTTCAGACCTAATCAGATGCTTCAAGATTTCACTCCTTTCATCTGTGTTTTTTTTTTTTTTTTTTTTTTTTTAAGTACGACATTAGAACATGGCCTATATGCAAAATATTCCATGGGTACTGCCAGCATATCCACAGTATATGCTTTTCTGCAGTTATAACATACGTAGCCAAATTATGTATCATTTGCATTTAATTAATGGGAAACCAAATCAAATGAAATATTCAGATATGTATCCAGAAAACAAATGTTTTCAGTCAGTAATTCCTTACTGGTTGGAAAAAAAATATATGTCAATAAACTGTTGGGACAGCTCAGTAAATGAAGAAGTTTACACAAAGTTTACACTTTAGGGCCACAGAGTCCTTCGTAGTGAAATGGAAATGACCTACATAGTGGAGAAAACTGGAGTACACCAAATCCAAGCACAAAGAGATAGGGGAGCTGATACATTTGGGCGGTCTCCATGTAATGTCACAGCTCATGGGCATGACTCTCACAGGCAAGCACTGATTCTGATCAAACATAACAATAAATTCTTCCAACAGCTCTAGCCCAGTCTTTGAGTCTCTGTCTACCTACTGAAAAAAATGCACAACTTTCAAAATGCACATCATAAGTGATATCATCAGCAGTACCATTTGCATGCATTGTACATTTATGACCATCTCTTTTTCTGACATCCATAATCTCCACAATTGCTGTTTCAATTTTTACCCCCTGTTGGGTGAAAACAATTCTTTAACCTCCTTCAACAGTTCAGTTTGTATGCTCAAACTTTGTCATGTTGGTTTTATACGTGACTCATTTTTGAAACAATATACCCATACTGAATCTACTGATTTCCTTGAACTGTCTATGTTTCTGTTATATCCTTCCTCTGCCTCCTTTTCTGAAGACATTACACGTCGACATTTTCTACTTATTCTTCATACCATTTGGTAAAGCCTGAGCAGCACCTGTGTTGCTCACTTCTGAAATGACTTGCTCCCGTTTGTGCCCTTCTGAGATGAATACCCCAGATTAGACCACTACAGTATATCAAAGACTAATTCAACAATTTATGATCCACTATTTTTTTTCATGGAAATATATCAAACTAAAATTACTCTGAATAGCATATATGAGAGTGTGGACAAATACCATAACATTCATGGGGGGCCTTCAACATCCCCATCCTCTTATTTTGCAAACCCAACTTTGAGATCACAATAGCTTGAACTAGATGATAGAATACTAAGAGGTATATCTCTAAAGCATTCCCTTCCTCCTCTCCAATTTTCCAGTAGCTAGAATTCAGCAAACTCTAAATAAGGTATGTTGAGTCAGAGCAGGCACCAAACTTAACTTTGACAGAATAACTCAACTTCAAAAATGGACAGCATAGTCTAGGCAGGGTCTCGCCAACAGTCTAGAAAGATGGGTAACAGCATCCTGTTTTCTACAGTTGATAAGCCTTCTTCTTCTTCTGCTATCCAATATTCCTCCACCTCTCCTGGCTGCTTTTTCTCCACGGCTTCCTCACCTTTAGAGTACCTTATATGATTACTCCATGGCCCACTTACCCCCTTTGTTGTTTTAACTCTTTGCCCTCCAGCAGTGTACTTCTTTCGCAGGGTACTGTTTTTCAAATGCATTATTTCTACAATAAATTTTGACTATCATAGTTAGACCAGTCCTCCAATTTTCACAAGTCCCATTATACCACAAGAATAAAACAAAGAAGTCCAATGCTCTAAAACTCTAGAATTTTTAATGAAAAAAATGGCAAAGCTTTCAAGTAAAAACTCTTCATCAGTATCCCATTATACCCTGTCTTTTCTTTACTACATTTCTGTTTAATGCCATTTTTTTTGTCAGCAGTGAAATGGCATACTTTGCTTCCAGACTTATTCAGTGTCGCACACACAGTTACACACAGACATTCAAGACAGTTTACCCCACTATTGCCCCCTGTGGTTAACCATCCTTTCAAGTTATTGGATTCCATTCACAATTGCCATCTCTATCCAGAAAATGTGATGGTTGCGACACTACCTATGGCCCACTTCACATCTGCCAAATCTGTCCACTAGTCTTTTGTGTGGCACCATGGCAAAATGCATTCCTAGAGTCTAAAGTGTACTCCCGTCCTTGTTTACTGCCCTGATTACCCAATCTAAGCTGCCTTCACATTAGCAAGTAGCATGCGTCTGAACATTACAAAATTATTTCTTTCAGCAACAGTTTGATGGTTTCCTTATAAATGAGGACAAAAAATCCCAGTTTGCTAGTCAGTGGTAGTTCAAGAGATGCATAGATAAATGAACTTCACTATTAGCAGAAGTTTGACCATATAATTTGATAAAATTGTCACTAGTTTTACTATTTGCTCTTTTAGTGCCCTGTTAATTCTATAATAAATCCTATCAGGGGCCACTATTGTAGGGATTTTAACTTTCAGAGATCTTTTGTGATCTTTTCTTCTCTGAAAGAACTAATTTTACCAGAGGGAACTACCCTGGCACCCAGTACTAGAATGTAGCTTTGCTAGTGACTCTGACACTGCTAAGAGAGTGCAGTAACATTCCTGCAAACAGTGGTAAGAAAATGAAGATAATATAAACTGTATTTGTAAGAAATGCCAGTCAGTGAGAAGTGTGCTACACCTAATTTGGGCCATGTGTCCTCTGCCTTTTTCCAGGCAGAATGAACTAACAATGGGTAGCTTGTAGTAAATACGACAGTGATGCATCTTTCATGGAAATGTGCTCAGGAAGTAACCTGTGTCACTCCTACTGTGCTCATTAAAAGGCCAAGTGCAGTAATGTGTGCTGCAGCAGTAGATTGCTCCTGGTAGCTGTCACTCCAACGCTGAACTGAAAAGATATGTTAATTTGATGTTCCCTTGGAGTAGCGTAGAAGTAACCAGTCTGTATCATGCTGACAAGTGCTAGCACTACATTGCATACTGAAGAAATTCTTACACTCAACAAGTTAAACTTACACCCACAAAGATCATCTGCAGAAGGTTTAAGTTACAAATGTATTTATCTGTTTGAGAATTACTAAGGAAAGGGAGTGTATAGCATTATGTCAAAGCAGCACCAATCACATCTCATATAAGTGAGCCAATAAAATAATCTTCTCAACAGAAGACTTCCTACAAAACTACATGCAGCACAATGTTTTCTCTCTTCATTATTCATTATAGATACTGTTCTCATGGTGGCCTCCTAAGTTACATACTGAAGTCTGAGACTGCTGTGTGTCAGAGGAGGCACATTCCACCAGTACAACTGTCTCACAATAGTGTGAAAAATACTAGCAGGTGATGAGCCACAGCAGTTCGAGGAAACACTGTGTTGACACAAGCTAATGTGGTGTTGCTCAATTCTGCACAAAGCAGAACAGAATTTTCCATGTCTAAGGAAAACCATTCTTAACTAGAAGGTATTCTTTGCTGATTCCCCTTCAAAACAGTGACACAATAAAAATCATGCTATCACAAAATAGAATTACCATGATACGTACTACCAACTACTGTACTTACTTACTCTGTAAACTGTGATTTCCATTTACTGATGTTGCAGACACCGGCCTCTCCAGAGCACCTTGTGTGTGATACAGATTTATGCTCAGTTTAATTAATGATTTTGTTAAATTAGTCATTGCATTAATTAGGAACCTTCTGTGTTTAGATGGGTAGTGAATGGTTTCTGTGTAGCTGAGTGATCTTCTGAACCAGTTACCTGAGAACAGATTTTTGTCAGCTACCTGCCCCTCCATTTATTTTGCTTTGTAGTTAGTGTATGATGTAGTGCAGATTACCAGCGAGAAAGTCAGTGACATGAGGATTTCTATTATAAAAAGGCTTGGTTGTGTTAATTGTTCAGATGAGATATTTTGCAAACCTTTAATGGTTTACTCGAATTTTGCTGCTGCTGCAGTGTCTCTTTGTGACACTAGAAAAAAGTAAACAGAAAACTGTAGGCCACCTTCACTTTACGCTAAAACCAATATTTGGCATAAATGTACATGAATTTTTTTTAATTTATTTAACATTTGTTTACTGCATTCGAGTGGGTTTCCAATGGGTGCTCCAGTTCCTGCCACGTTACAAAGACATGGGTCTGGAGCATTTCTCCACAGGCCTCCTCTGACAATTGTCTCGTTCCAAGTCGGACTTTCCAGTAACAAATATTAAATAAAATACAAATAAGGAGCTATGCTCAGAACATAGACACCATACTTTCACACTATATCTTATCCTCCATCATGATATACTTCCCCACTAATCACACACAATATTATCACTGCTCTTCTGCTTATTTGTATATCATATTTAGCTCCTTTGTTCGTATGGTTAGTCTTTTCCTTAAGTCTTGACTAAAACGGGATTTCAGCATCCTAAATTCAAATATAGGCATATTCAATTATTTTAATCGACAATTTAATATAACTGTATAAAAACAGTACTACAGATACTACCTACTGTAAAAAGCTGATGTGTAACACCTGTGTAAGACTGGTCTCATAGGGGTAAAGGAAGACAGAATAAGGTATGAGAGAAAAAGGCAGGTTTTGAAATGATACAATGCATTAATAGGGCATGAAATATACTGACAGAGTTACTACTGAGGATACATAAATAATGACACTGGGAAAAAAATTAGCTTGGCCATTATTGGAAATTTACCCTTTTCCCCAATGTACAGTGATCTTGGAGTTGGTATATTTAGTTAGGGGAGTGTGGGGGCAAAGGACCCCACTTGATTAGGGTTTGAAAGTTTGTTTTCCTTTCCACTGGCCAAGCAATTTTTTCCCTGTGAAAAAATTTCCAGAAGTGGCCATTTGCAGTTTTCGGTTTTCTGTTTAGGTGTTCGACAACCTAAACGTTTGATTTTATAATACAGACCCGCTGATAGTTGGCTCAAGTCTGGAATGAACTTGCCTAGGTAGTTGACCATACCAAGAAAACGTTGCAGGGCTTGAACATTGTCTGGTGCTGGCATCTTGAGAATGGCTGTTTGTTTTGAAGGGTCCAGTCGTAAGCCTGTTTTAGGTTGTATTTACCAGGCTGTGGAGTGGTGATTCATCACTGGGACAAAGCAGAAACTTTCTAAGACTCCAAGAGCAGAATAAGTTATTTCTTACATTTATTTCATTGAATTGCACTTTTTTAATGCTTATAATTGTGCTATACAGTTAATTTACTACATTTTGCACTGTTATAAAGCTTACTTTTGCTGTTTCAATGCATTTGTGTACTGTTTTATATGGTTTTAATTGTATTTTTCATTGCTAGACAGTGTTTTATTACTGTAATTGCATTTTTACTGAATTACTTAACTGTAAACTGCTTTTTCATACTGAGAGTTGTATTTTCTATTTGTGAGTGTTCTATCTGTTGTTTTCTGTGCATTTTTGTGAGGTTTCTGTGTTCTAGTCAGGTATCATAACTGATTTGTCTGCAGTTAAAATCCTTCTCTAGAGTCTCCTTGCTCCTTTATCTGTTTAAAACTTTCATTTACTAGCTCACCGCTGTTTTTCTGCTGTGCTAAACATTTCTGTAGTGTTTTCTGCCTAATAGTGTAGATAGTAGCTGTAATAGTTTCCTACCCTCCCCTCCCTATTGGTGTCTTGTTCTTATACTTGGTGGGTTTGTAGTTGCCTGTCCCTACTGTAAATTTGATCTGGGACATTCCTCCCAGTTTAGTGTCATTAGCTCATTCTACCTAATACAGATAGAACATTTCAGAAGGCCAAGCCTCTTAGGTTCTTAATCTTGAATTATCTTATGTTCCTGCTTTCTCCCTTACCACTTTACTAAAAAAAAAAAAATTGCTAGAATCTCCTTGTGTTCTGACTGAGTGTGCTTCTCAGCTGATAAGTATATTGTTTGGCACTTTTTAACTGCTCAGAGTTGAATAAAACAATAATTGAATTCAGTTCAGAATACAGTTTGAAAAAATTGCATTTATTTAAACTGTATTTGCTTTAATATTTCTACACAGTCAAGTGTGATAGCTTGCTCTATACTTGAATTGTTTTTTTGTGCTGTTTTAGCTGCTTTTCTGTAAAAAAAAAATTCTAAGCTTGCTTCCTGCATTTCCTGTAACTAGTCTAGTCCAGATATAGATTTGCTGTATCCAAGACTGTATGTACGTTTCTGAGCACCTCAAGCCTTTCTGTGTTGGAGGGAAGGCTTCTAGCTTACCAGTGGGAGTGGTAAGCACTAGGTAGCCTATCTACCAAAACAGGAGTGGTTTCTGGGTCAGAAATTGTAGTTTATTGGATGTTTGGGCAGATGTTCCACCTCTTTCAACTTTCTGGTTTAAAAGCCCATGTTTGCACTTGCTTCCCACTTTTCCTGTAACTAGTCTAGTCCAGATACAGATTTGTTGTATCCAGGACTGTTTGTAAGCTTCTGAGCCCCCAAGCCTTTCTGTGTTGGAGGGAAGCCTTCTAACTTATCAGTGGGAGTGGTGAGCACAAGGTAGCCTATCTACCACAAGACGAGTGGTTTCTGGCACAGAAATTGTAGTTTATTGGCTGTTTGGACAGTTTTTTCCATCTCTTTCAACTTTCTGGTTTAAAAGCCTGCATCTGCGCTTGTTTCCCGCCTTTCTGTAACTAGTCTAGTCCAGGTATAGATTTGCTGTATCCAGGACTGTTTGTTACCTACTGAGCCCCCAAGCCTTTGTGTGTTGGAGGGAAGCCTTCTATCTTATCAGTGGGAGAGGTGAGCACTAGGCAGCCTATCTACCACAAGAGGAGTGGTTTCTGGCCCAGAAATTGTAGTTTATTGGCCGTTTGGGCAGTTTTTCCATCTCTTTCAACTTTCTGGTTTAAAAGCCCGCGTTTGCGCTTGTTTCCTGCCTTTCCTGTAACTAGTCTAGTCCAGATACAGATTTTCTGTATCCAGGATTGTTTGTAAGTTTCTGAGCAGTGCCAAGGTCTGCTCATCAATTTTTCCATTAGATCTTCTAGTTCTCTCCTCGCCTGCACTTTTACTAGCTTATTAGTCTAGGACTTTACCAGACTTCTTGTAGCAATTATTGTTGCATACAACAGTGCTACGAGCATGAAATGTTCTATAAAGAAATATCTCCAGTACTTATTATTAATGCCCACCCCTTCAGGCATGTCTAAAGGTCCATTCCCTGTGCATTCTCCTACTAACCTGGTGAACTTGGGCATCCTGAGGCAATGTAGCAACTGCCTCATGTACATCGAAAACCCTCTCCTCTTACCTCCCAACACTCAGACTTGCGAGAGATGCACTTATACATCCAAATTGGAAGCCACGCACTCTCCAGCCAAGACCAGAATAGCTGGTTAAGAGGAGAAGGTCAACACTTGTGCCACACCACATGGAACACATAGCCCTCCAGAACACACATCAGCACTGCCTTCACATAAAAACACAAACCACACACCCACCTTCATGAATGCTCTCAATAAAAATTTACCCAACCAGCAGAGACCGCGAAGGCAGAAACGCACTCGACCACCACAACACAACACTAATCACGAGACACATAACTCTCCTAAACAATGTGCCACTCAACCAAAGCCCCTGAGGCAAAACAGCATGCTAAACACACTAGTCATATGTGACTTGATAGTGAGGCACATTGATGTCCCACTCGCTAGGTTGAATAAGGAGAAAGTAACAGTCAGCAGCCTCTCGGGTGCCAGGATCCACCACATAATGCACGCACTCAGGTCCCTCAACAAAAAGTACAAATATGACTCTGTCATTGTACATGTGGGTGTGAATGACCTCAGACGTACCTCCCTGGACTACATGAAAAGAGGCATGGAGGAGCTTTCGGATTATGTAGCCCAGGCGGGTATGACTCTAGTTCTGAGCAGCACCCTACCATCAACCAGAATGATACCACAGTACAAGCAGAAAATTATTGATTTCAACAACTGGCTAAGTTTCTGGTGTCATTCTAAGGGGATCCAGTATTTGTCTGCCTGGGATGACATGATTGACAGACCACAATGCTTTGCCAGAGATGTCCTGCATCTGTCACCCCTGGGCTTCCGTATACTGGCCAAGGCTCTTGTCACCCCTATAGTGCCTTTTTAGGCGGTGTTCCAAAGATCAAATTACCACTGTAACAGCTACAGACAAATGCAATCTGAGGGCCATGCTGCTCAATGCTAGAAGTCTAAATCTCAAAATGCACTCACTTGAAGCATTCCTTAAAATGGAGAACATCGACAATTGTGCTGTAACAGAGACTTGGTTCAAGGCAGCAGAAAGCACTCCTGCACTACCAGGCTAAAACTCATTCCACACCTTTCAGCCCCAGAACTTGGACCGAAGCTCAAAAGGTGGTGGTGGTTCCATATTCATAAAGGATGCACACACCTCCAGACTGGTAGCCCAATATAACACATCAGAAATATTTCAGGTGGAGCTAACATTGGTAAGACAGCAATTCAGGTCCTAGCCTGCTATAGGTCCTCAACCATGTCCCAAGACTCACACTCCATTTTCCTAAGCACCCTGGAGAATATTAGGGTCCAACCTAACACACTCATACTGGGCGACTTCAACTACCCCTCCATTAACTGGGAAAACTACTCATGTACCACTACACTTGCCCAATGTTTCCAGTAATTCATTAATTCCAATGTCCTGGACCAGCTCGTTCTTACCCCCACTAGAGGTAGCAACAACCTTGACCTGGTCATTACTGACATGGCCAACGGTTGCTCTACACCAATAGTCAACTCTTCCCTGGTTAGATCTGACCACAAACTAATCACCTTGGAAATCCACATCCCTCCCACCCCCCACCCCCACCCCCACAAAGGTAACCACCATGTAAAACTTCTCCAAAGCTATCTTTGGGCTCCTAAAAACAGAGGTGGCTAACTTCACGGCAGCCATGCAAATGGAGAATCTGCCAAATCATACACCAATGCACTGTACAAACATGTACACAGATGCATGGATCTCGCCATAACCAATAGAACCAAAATGCTCTCCTCCAAAAAAGGGAAGCCAATCTGGTGGTCCCCTGCCATAAACAAACTCTACAATAGAAGGAGGAAACTGATGGGGGTAAGGTGAAGTCCCCAGACTGGAAAAACTCTCTTAGCAGCCTCAACAAAAAGTTGAGATGCCTCATCAAAGCCTCTAAAGCTAGCTATGAAAACAGAATTGCAGCAGATAGTAAAGACAACCACAAGGCCTTCTATAGTTATGTAAAGAATCTCCATGGCAATACCCAGATTTGCTCTGAGCTACTGCACAATGGTACCTCCTATACCAAGCCAACAGACTCAGTGCCAACTTTACCCCCCCAAAGGACCAATCACTATACCAGGAGATTGTACTGGGTGCCTGGCACCCATTATTACGCTGCACTGGTTAAAATAGAACTATCCAAGGCCAAGAATACAGGTTCTATGGGACCTGTCAATATCCCTGGCTGTGTTCTACATGAACTACAGAGTTATCTGGCACCACATCTGTGTGCCATGTTCAATCACAGCCTCACCTCAGGCTTAGTCCCTACCAAATGGTGCACTGCTACAGTCATCCCTCTCCACAAAGGAGGAGTGACTACAGACCCGGGGAACTATCACCCCATTAGCCTGACGAGTCTGATATGCACAGCTATGGAACACATCATCATGGACCTAATAAACAAGGATATAGGAAATCTCCAAACTCTGGATCCCACACAGTTTGGTTTTGTGAAGGGTAAATCATGCCTGCTCAATTTGCGTCAACTTCTTTGAGTCAGTCACCAGAGCTGTGGATGAAGGCAAGGTGGTTCATACAGCCTACCTTGATCTGATTGAGACCTTTGATACAATTCCCCATTCAGGAATCACAGAAAAATTCACTAAGCTAGGTATCAACCACTATATCACTAGGTGGGTTGCAAACTGGCTCACAGATAGAACCCACAGTGTGAAAGTAGCTGACTCCAAGTCAGACTGCCGACCAGTCACAAGTGGAGTCCCACAGGGTTCGGTCCTGGGTCCTCTCCTGTTTGGTATCTACTTCTCTGATGTTCAGGCCAACATGTAGGGACTCTGGCTGACAAAGTTCACAGAAGATTGCAAGTTGGGAGCTATTATTAACTCCCCAAGTGATGTTGAAATCCTACAGAAAGTTCTCACTGAGACCAACGACTGGTGTGAGAACTATGGCATTAAGCTCAATACCAAAAAAATGTATCATCATCCCCTTTTTGGAAAAACCTGGTTCCCATGAATTACCACATCGATGGTAGTCCACTCAACACAGAAGGCGTTATAAGAGATCTGGGAACACAGGTTGACAGCAACCTCTCTTTTGACCACCACATTGCCACTGTGGTCAGAAAGTCCTTTTATGTAGCACATCTCATTACTAAGGGTTTTGCATCCAGGAAGAAAGAGGTTATTGTCTCCCTCTACTCTTCACTCATTAGGCCAATCATCGACTACAATGCCCCATTTGGCATGTACCTTGCTAGACACCTACAACAACTGGAGAGGCCACACAAGTACCTCACAAAGAGGATCCTAGGCCTTACACACTTGTCTTATATGGACAGACTCAGAAAACTCCAACTATTCTCTGTCTCATACTGCCTACTTATCTGACCCAACTCTGTTAGAAATGCAACACCTAAAGAAATTCTAATCCCTGCGCACCACATGCTCCAGAGACCTTAACCTCATTACCACAATCAACAGAATGTGCTGGAGGGACAGGCTCATAACCCGCAGACTGCCCATGCTATGGAACAGACTTCCCATACATGACAAACAGAGCACCTCACTGGCCCTCTTCAAGAGAAATCTTGATGAGTGGATGGGAAATAGAAAATTCACCCCAGGGATCACTCCAGTGGCTCTACTCGACAGAAGAACTGGAAACTAAGGTCGGGTATCATGATGCCAGGGTAATCCTACGGGGAAGGCTTGTAAAGGCCCCAGGGCCATTAGCCTAGTTCACCCCTATGAACCTATAAGTACGTGAATGAACAACATAAGCAACTTCTTGTAACCTGAATTTGCATTTCTGTGGATTAAGCTTAAGATTTACTTGACGTGCCCTTTCTAGAACATTTCTGAGGTTTCTATCATGTTCTGCTTCATCACTACCTCCTACCAGTATGTTGTCTACTATTATAGCACAAGGATACCAAGAAAAAATTTGCTCCATTGTTCATTGAAAGACTTCTTTTGCAGAATTTGTCCCAAATGGCATTCTGAAAAATCTATACCTACCAAACGGAGTACTGAACATAGTGAGCAATGATGATTTCTTGTCAATATGAATTTGCCAAATTGAACTCTTTGCATCTAAGACAGAAAAAATAGTGGCATTTGGCATTAGAGCTGCGACTGCACATCGGATGATGAGGTTTTTTTGACGCTTTGATAAAATCCCGTGGATCAATATATACTTTGATGTCATCTGAGCTTTTCTTATGAGCTACCACTATGGAAGATACCCAATTAGTTGGACTTTCAGCTGGACAAATAACACCTTGTCTCACAATTTTTGAACTTGTAAAACAGACCCATATATATATATATATATATATATGTGTGTGTGTGTGTGTGTATATATACATATATATATATATATATATATATATATATATATAGATATATATACATGTATATATATATATATATATATATATATATATATATATATATATGTATATATATATATATATATAGATATATATAGATATATATATATATATATATATATACACACACACACACACACACACACACACACACATATATCTATATATATATATATATATATATATATATATATATATATATGTGTGTGTGTGTGTGTGTGTGTGTGTGTGTGTGTGTGTGTGTGTGTGTGTGTGTGTGTATATATATATATGTATATAAAAGCATCATACCTCTCAACCTGGAAATATCAAAGGTCTGGGCAAGGTCCATGAAAAATAGGTGCAAATCTGTACGCTGATTAACGTAAAATTTGCAAGTAATTACACAACCCCGCCCACTCCAATGAAATTGTGGGATACCAACTTTCAAACGCAGACTGAAGAACAGAACCAAAATATAGCACCAGAGACCCCCTGTAGCCATTCCAATGTCCCATTAACTGGCTATTTCATACCATTTGCCACAAACACTAATGTGTGCACACTGCTTTACTTCTACAATGATTATTTGGATTTTATTTTTTACATTTTATAGCACAATGTAGAAACAGTAATAGATATCTGGCTGCTAAACAAAGCAATACTGTCTCACAATGAAAATAGACTTGGCATTAAAACTTCTCTGCCCTTGAAACTCACATTCATTGAAACAGCTGACAGATTACCTTTGGGCTGTTTTCATATGAGAAGCCCCTTGCACACAAAAAGTACAGTTGTGTACCTACCATAAATGTAGATGTTCGACTGTATTCACTGTTGCAGTCATTACACTTGGGTTATCCTGCTGGCAGGCTACCCGCAGTCGGCCTGAATTCCAAAGTCTTGGTCCGGCGTCGGTTGCTGTTGCCTCTTCCCTGATGTCAGTGCACCAGGGGTATAAAAGATGCAGCCGACGCCATTTTCTTCAGTTTTTCTTGCCCCAGATGTCAGGTTCCCCCAAAAGGGTAGGCTAAAAATTCTGCTCAAAAAAAAAGCATGCAGTAACATAAACATTACCTTCATCTACAAGTAAATAGACCACATAGGTTGTATAGAATAGAGATGTACAGATAAGTCCCAGCAATGAAAGGGGGATGGAGGGAGGGTAACCTGGACTGCAACAGTGAATACACTCGAACATCTATATTTATGGTAGGTACACATCTGTACTATGTTCATCTTGTTTCACTGTTGCAGTCATTACACTTGGATTGAATCCCAAAGCTGAGGTTGGGTGGCTGGGCCTAGATAGAATTAGGAGTGGCTATGAGGCACTGCAGAACTGCAGTGGCAAAGCCTGCTCTGGATTTAGAGTAAAGAGGTAAGTGGTCGTGCCTTGTAAAAGTGTGCACTGAAGTCCAAGTTGCAGCCTCCAAAATGTTGGTACTCCTCTGAGGAAGGCTGCTGAAGTGGTTGCTGCTCTGGTTGAATGTGGCCTAATGCCCTTAGGCACTGATTTGCCATGTTGTGAATAGCAGAAACGAATGCAGTGGCCTATCCATTTTGAAACAGTCTGCTTTGAAATAGCTTTTCCTTGTGATCCTGCAGCATATGCCACTAAGAGTTGCTCAGTCTTTCTGAAGGCTTTAGTTTTGTCCAAGTAGAAGCGTAGCTGTCTGTGTATGTCCAAAGAATGCAGAAGTTTCTCCCCCTTATTCTGTGCGTTTGGATAAAAGGTAGGCTAATGAATGGTTTGGTTAAAAACCACACTGGACACTACCTTGGGCATAAATGTTGGGTTTGTCCTTAGAAAAACCCTGTCCAGATGGAAAATAATAAAAGGTTCAACAGCCATTAGTGCCTGTAACTCTGAGACTCTTCTTGCTGAGGTTATTGCTAGGAGCAGAGCTGTTTTCCATGATAAGTATTTCATCTCAGCTGTATTGGCTGGCTCAGGAGGAGGCAGTGTGAGCTTTTCCAAGACAAAAGTGAGGTCCCATGCAGGTGATGGAGCTCTCCTTGGAGGTCTTATGTTTTTGGCCCCTCTAAGGTACTGCCTTAGTAGTGGAGGTGGATCTGTATTGTAATGAGCTGAAATGGCAGAGGCATGGATCTTAATTGATGAGAAGGATAGGCCTTTGTCCGGCATCTCAGTTAGGTATTGTAAAATCTGAGGAATATTTGGTACAAGCGTGTCCATTCCTTGTGCCTGGTTCCAAGCACAGAATCTCCATTTTTCTGTATAAGATTTTCTGGTGCTGGGCCTCCTGGCCTCCAAAATAACATTCATAACTGCTTTAGAGAGAGGTGTGTTCTGAATGGTTAAATTATCAGCCATGCAGCAAGATTTAGGGTTCTGAGTTGGCTGTGCAGGATCTGATTGTTTTGTTGGGTCAGCAAATGAGGAATTTGAGGTAATGTCCAGGCTGGGGTAGGCGTGGCCAGTCTGGGGCAATCAATATCATTTTTGGCTTCTCTTGTCTGACCTTTATGAGTACCTTGGGGGGGAGAGGCAGTGGAGGAAAGGCATATACTGTAAGGGTTTTCCAGCTGAATGATAGGGTATCCAATTTCCATGCTTGCTTGTGATAAGTCCTTGTGCAGAATCTCTGTAGTTGGCAGTTCTGCAGGGAGGCAAATAGATCTATGTCTGGGCATCCCCATTTCCTTGTTATCATGCTGAAGATTTGTGGATCTAGTTTCCACTCGTGAGGATCCTTGAGATTTCTGCTTAGTTCGTCTGCCAGAGTATTTGTCTTTCCTGGCAGGACTTGTGCTTGCAGGTGTACTTGATAAGTCAATGCTGTGTTCCACAAAGTCATGTCTTGTCTGCAGAGGGGGTAGGAATGTGTGCCTCCCTGCTTGTTTATGTACCACATGACTGTAGTATTGTCCGTCTTTACCAGCAGTTGCCCTGGATGACGTAGATCCTTGAAGGCTGTCAGGGCATTCTGAACACCTAGCATCTCATTTTGATTGATATGAAGATGCATTTGGCTTGCTGGCCATGCTCCCTGAATACATTTTCCTGCCATGTTGGCCCCCCAGGCATAATCTGATGCATCTGTTGTTAGTGTTTGCCTGGCCATGGGTAGAGTGAATGGCTGTCCCTTGTTGTGGTGACAGGCCTGTGCCCACCATCAAAACTCCTGTTGCAGGCAGGGAATGAGGGTAATTAATGTTTCCAGGTTGTGGCAATGTTGAGTCCAAACACTTTTTAGATACCATTGTAGTTTCCTCATATGCAGTCTTGCATATGGAATTAGTAGAATGCAGGAAGCCATGAAGCCCAAAGCCTGCAGACTTTTTCTTGCAGATAACTGGGCCTTTGTTGCCAACATTTCGAAGTAAGAAGTCAGCTGCCTTTGTTTGTCTGGTGTGCGATAAGCCACCTGGGCAGTTGTATTTAAGCTTGCACCCAGGAATATTATCTCTTGAGAGGGTACTAGTTTTGATTTCTTTTCATTTATCGTGTACCCTAGGCAAATTAGTAATCTTTTTACAAACGCCAGATGCTTCAGTAGAATGTCTTTGTTCTCTGCTTGAATAAGGCAGTCGTCCAAGTAAGGGTATATTTGAATTCCTCTTTGTCTGCAGAAAGCAATTACTGGTGCCAGGCATTTTGTGAAACCCTGGGCACAGTAGATAAGCCAAAGGGCAGTGCAGTGAATTGGTAGTGCATTGATCCAGCTATGAATCTGAGGTATCGTCTGCAATTTTGTCTGATTGGGACATGCAGGTATGCCTTTTAGGTCCAAAGTTACAAGCCAAGCCTTCTTGCCCAGCATGGGCAGAAGCTGCTGCAGAGTCAACATTTTGAATTTTGGAACGTCCAGAAAAGTGTTTAGAATAGACAGGTCCAGTATTGGTCTCCAGGCTTTGTCATTTCTGGGTACCAGGTCTAGTCTTGAGTAAAATCCTTGTCCCTGCTCTTGCTGTGGTATTCACTGAATGGCCCTCATGTCCATGAGGGATGTAACTTGTTTTTGTGCCTCTGCCCATTGATTTTGTGGCATGTCTGGCATACCTTTTGCCTTTGGCAGGGTGTGAAAGTGGAACCTGTAGCCCTGGGACACTATATTCACGACCCATTTGTCCTGGGTGATTATATGCCAATTTTGTGAAAAAAGTGCTAGTTTTCCCCCTAAGGGAGCTGCCAAAAAATAAGTGCTTGGTATTGGCAGAGGAAAGTCATTGGGACTGTTTTCTATATGGCTGTGATTTGTCTTCTCCGCTTTTGGAGGTAGAAGCACCCCATTGTTTAGGCCTGTATGAGCCTTGGGGCTGGGATCTGCCTCTAGGGCATCTGTATCTGCCTCTTTGTGGCCTGTCTGACCCTGGAAAGGACCAGTTATTTAAAGGCCAGTTCCTGCTAAATATGGGTGGTTGTAGCTGTAAGAAATCCTTAACTGTCTGCATAGATTTTGCTTTATCCTCCATTTTCTTCAACATCTCTTCTGCCTTAACACCAAAGTATCATGCAGTAAAGGAGCATCCAATAATTTTGCTTTAACATGATCAGGCAGATTTTGTTCTTTTAACCAAGCATGCCTTCTAATGACAGTACCCATAACAGCCGCCCTGCAAGAGGCCTCCAGTGAATCAAAACCACATTGCAAAGTATGTTTTCCCACTTGTTCAGCTGCATGCAATAAATCCTGCATTTCCTTATCTGCACATTCAGAATTTGTCAACATTTTCTGTTTTAGCGGTGACATTAAATATTGCTGATATTTAAGCATATGAAACTGACAATTTAAAGCCCTTACAGCCAAGGTAGCAGAAGTGTAAACTTTTCCCCATCTGTCCAAGAATCCCTATCAGAGGGGACAGGGTTTTTCGCAGTGGAAGCCTTGACCCCTTTGGGACCCTGAGATATAGTTTCTGGGTCAGCAGCAGGGCTTTTATATAGAAATTTGTGGGAATTTGGAACTCTGTAGCATCTGTCTGGCTTAACCGGTGCAGGGGATAAAGAGTCAGGAGACAGGCTGGACTCTGAAAAAACATCATCTACTATGTCTACAACAGGTAGAATAGCAAGAGGTCTGTGCTGAGGTAGTAAAAGAAAGTCTCTGAGCCTTTTCTTAGATTCTGAGTATTCTTGGCTCTCCCAGTGAAAGTGCTCCCTCATGGTGTGAAGGGTTTCCCCAAAATAATAATCCTCAGGAGGAGAGGCTGAAGGAATAGACTCTTCAGCATCAGAATCCTCATAGGGAGGAAGAGAGTTTCCCTGTTCAGAAGAGGAATCAGAGGAAATGGAAACCTGATCTTAAGATTCATTTTCTGTCTCTTGCCTAGGCCTCTTATCTGGAGAGGGATGGGAACCCCTGACTAAAGTAATTAGGTCTTCAGCCATCTTAAGTATCTATTTTTTAGGCATGGAAGCCTGTGCAGGAGAATGCTGTACTGTTTTCTTTGTCTTTAAAGCTGCTTTAGTCTTTGCCTTTGAAGCTGAGGTTGGCTTAACATATAACTGTGTAGGTCTGAAAACACCCTCAGAAGCCGATGCCTGCTCAGCGGCTCCAGACCCATCTGAGGGAATAGTTTCCGAATGTCCAATACCTTGAGTATCCAGTGGCCTAGTCGGCTTCACGTGGGAGTCAGAAGCAGCCTGTGGCTCT